>NW_027461499.1:0-266621 GCF_030463565.1 Pelecanus crispus | reverse complement strand
GAGCCCAGCCCCCAAAGCTGTGGCCAGCCCTGTGCACCCACTGCCGCCGCTTCCATGGCACCACTAAGACTGGGGCTGCGGTCTCACCTGTGCTGCCTATGCCCCGACGTACGAGGCACGCTCGGCGGCGTTTTTTGCCCGAACCCGGCACGGGGCTTGCGAACGTCCGGGGATTTCTCCCACGCCAAAGAGGCCACCCCCAAAACTATAGCCAGCCCTGTGCCCCCACTGCCGCTGCTTCCACGGCACCACAGAGACTGGGGCTGCAGTCTCACCTGTGCTACCTATGCCCCGACGTACGAGGCACGCTCGGCGGCGTTTTTTGCCCGAACCCGGCTCGGGGCTTGCGAACGTCCGGGGATTTCTCCCACACCAAAGAGCCCAGCCCCCAAAGCTGTGGCCAGCCCTGTGCACCCACTGCCGCCGCTTCCACGGCACCACAGAGACTGGGGCTGCGGTCTCACCTGTGCTGCCTATGCCCCGACATACGAGGCACGCTCGGCGGCGTTTTTTGCCCGAACCCGGCACAGGGCTTGCGAACGTCCGGGGATTTCTCCCACGCCAAAGAGGCCACCCCCAAAACTATAGGCAGCCCTGTGCCCCCACTGCCGCCGCTTCCACGGCACCACAGAGACTGGGGCTGCGGTCTCACCTGTGCTACCTATGCCCCGACGTATGAGGCTACGCTCGGCGGCGTTTTTTGCCCGAACCCGGCACGGGGCTTGCGAACGTCCGGGGATTTCTCCCACACCAAAGAGCCCAGCCCCCAAAGCTGTGGCCAGCCCTGTGCACCCACTGCCGCTGCTTCCGTGGCACCACATAGACTGGGGCTGCGGTCTCACCTGTGCTACGTATGCCCCGACGTACGAGGCACACTCGGCGGCGTTTTTTGCCCGAACGCGGCACGGGGCTTGCGAACGTCCGGGGATTTCTCCCAAGCCAAAGAGGCCACCCCCCAAAAGTATAGCCAGCCCTCGGCCCCCACTGCCGCCGCTTCCACGGCACCACAGAGACTGGGGCTGCAGTCGCACCTGTGCTGCCTATGCCCCGACGTACGAGGCACGCTCGGCGGCGTTTTTTGCCCGAACCCGGCACGGGGCTTGCGAACGTCCGGGGATTTCTCCCACGCCAAAGAGGCCACCCCCCAAAGCTGTGGCCAGCCCTGTGCACCCACTGCCGCCACTTCCATGGCACCACTAAGAATGGGGCTGCAGTCTCACCTGTGCTACCTATGCCCCGACGTATGAGGCACGCTCGGCGGCGTTTTTTTGCCCGAACCCAGCACGGGGCTTGCGAACGTCTGGGGATTTCTCCCACGCCAAAGAGGCCACCCCCCAAAACTATAGCCAGCCCTGTGCCCCCACTGCCGCCGCTTCCACGGCACCACAGAGACTGGGGCTGCGGTCGCACCTGTGCTGCCTATGCCCCGACGTACGAGGCACGCTCGGCGGCGTTTTTTGCCCGAACCCGGCACGGGGCTTGCGAACGTCCGGGGATTTCTCCCACGCCAAAGAGCCCAGCCCCCAAAGCTGTGGCCAGCCCTGTGCCCCCACTGCCGCCGCTTCCACGGCACCACAGAGACTGGGGCTGCGGTCGCACCTGTGCTGCCTATGCCCCGACGTACGAGGCACGCTCGGCGGCGTTTTTTGCCCGAACCCGGCACGGGGCTTGCGAACGTCCGGGGATTTCTCCCACGCCAACGAGGCCACCCCCCAAAACTATAGCCAGCCCTGTGCCCCCACTGCCGCGGCTTCCACGGCACCACAGAGACTGGGGCTGCGGTCTCACCTGTGCTACCTATGCCCCGACGTCCGAGGCACGCTCGGCGGCGTTTTTTGCCCGAACCGGCACGGGGCTTGCGAACGTCCGGGGATTTCTCCCACACCAAAGAGCCCAGCCCCCAAAGCTGTGGCCAGCCCTGTGCACCCACTGCCGCCGCTTCCACGGCACCACAGAGACTGGGGCTGTGGTCGCACCTGTGCTACCTATGCCCCGACGTACGAGGCACGCTCGGCGGCGTTTTTTGCCCGAACCCGGCACGGGGCTTGCGAACGTCCGGGGATTTCTCCCACACCAAAGAGCCCAGCCCCCAAAGCTGTGGCCAGCCCTGTGCACCCACTGCCGCTGCTTCCATGGCACCACAGAGACTGGGGCTGCGGTCTCACCTGTGCTACCTATGCCCCGACGTACGAGGCACACTCGGCGGCGTTTTTTTGCCCGAACCCGGCTCGGGGCTTGCGAACGTCCGGGGATTTCTCCCACGCCAAAGAGGCCACCCCCCAAAACTACAGCCAGCCCTCGGCCCCCACTGCCGCCGCTTCCACGGCACCACAGAGACTGGGGCTGCGGTCTCACCTGTGCTACCTATGCCCCGCCGTACGAGGCACGCTCGGCGGCGTTTTTTGCCCGAACCCGGCACGGGGCTTGCGAACGTCCGGGGATTTCTCCCACGCCAAAGAGACCACCCCCCAAAACTACAGCCAGCCCTGTGCCCCCACTGGCGCCGCTTCCACGGCACCACAGAGACTGGGGCTGCTGTCACACCTGTGCTACCTATGCCCCGACGTATGAGGCACGCTCGGCGGCGTTTTTTGCCCGAACCCGGCACGGGGCTTGCGAATGTCCGGGGATTTCTCCCACACCAAAGAGCCCAGCCCCCAAAACTATAGCCAGCCCTCGGCCCCCACTGCCGCCGCTTCCACGGCACCACAGAGACTGGGGCTGCGCTCTCACCTGTGCTACCTATGCCCCGACGTACGAGGCACGCTCGGCGGCGTTTTTTGCCCGAACCCAGCACGGGGCTTGCGAACGTCCGGGGATTTCTCCCACGCCAAAGACCCCAGCCCCCAAAGCTGTGGCCAGCCCTGTGCACCCACTGCCGCCGCTTCCAGGGCACCACAGAGACTGGGGCTGCGGTCTCACCTGTGCTACCTATGCCCCGACGTACGAGGCACGTTCGGCGGCGTTTTTTTGCCCGAACCCGGCTCGGGGCTTGCGAACGTCCGGGGATTTCTCCCACGCCAAAGAGGCCACCCCCCAAAACTATAGCCAGCCATCGGCCCCCATTGCCACCGCTTCCACGGCACCACAAAGCCTGGGGCTGCGGTCTCACCTGTGCTACCTATGCCCCGACGTACGAGGCACGCTCGGCGGCGTTTTTTGCCCGAACCCGGCACGGGGCTTGCGAACGTCCGGGGATTTCTCCCACGCCAAAGAGGCCACCCCCCAAAGCTGTGGCCAGCCCTGTGCCCCCACTGCCGCCGCTTCCACGGCACCACAGAGACTGGGGCTTCGGTCTCACCTCTGTTACCTATGCACCGACGTATAATGCACGCTCTGCGGCGGTTTTTGCCCGAACCGGGCACGGGGCTTGCGAACGTCCGGGGATTTCTCCCACGCCAAAGAGGCCACCCCCCAAAACTATAGCCAGCCCTCGGCCCCCACTGCCGCCGCTTCCACGGCACCACAGAGACTGGGGCTGCGGTCTCACCTGTGCTGCCTATGCCCCGACGTACGAGGCACGCTCGGCGGCGTTCTTTGCCCAAACCCAGCACGGGGCTTGCGAACGTCCGGGGCTTGCGAACGTCCGGGGATTTCTCCCACAGCAAAGAGGCCACCCCCCAAAGCTGTGGCCAGCCCTGTGCACCCACTGCCGCCGCTTCCACGGCACCACAGAGACTGGGGCTGCGGTCTCACCTGTGCTACCTATGCCCCGACGTACGAGGCACGCTCGGCGGCGTTTTTTGCCCGAACCCGGCACGGGGCTTGCGAACGTCCGGGGATTTCTCCCACACCAAAGAGGCCAGCCCCAAAGCTGTGGCCAGCCCTGTGCACCCACTGCCGCCGCTTCCACGGCACCACAGAGACTGGGGCTGCGGTCGCACCTGTGCTGCCTATGCCCCGACGTACGAGGCACGCTCGGGGCGTTTTTTGCCCGAACCCGGCACGGGGCTTGCGAACGTCCGGGGATTTCTCCCACGCCAAAGAGCCCAGCCCCCAAAGCTGTGGCCAGCCCTGTGCCCCCACTGCCGCCGCTTCCACGGCACCACAGAGACTGGGGCTGCGGTCGCACCTGTGCTGCCTATGCCCCGACGTACGAGGCACGCTCGGCGGCGTTTTTTGCCCGAACCCGGCACGGGGCTTGCGAACGTCCGGGGATTTCTCCCACGCCAAAGAGGCCAGCCCCCAAAGCTGTGGCCAGCCCTGTGCACCCACTGCCGCCGCTTCCACGGCACCACAGAGACTGGGGCTGCGGTCGCACCTGTGCTGCCTATGCCCCGACGTACGAGGCACGCTCGGGGCGTTTTTTGCCCGAACCCGGCACGGGGCTTGCGAACGTCCGGGGATTTCTCCCACGCCAAAGAGCCCAGCCCCCAAAGCTGTGGCCAGCCCTGTGCACCCACTGCCGCCGCTTCCACGGCACCACAGAGACTGGGGCTGCGGTCGCACCTGTGCTGCCTATGCCCCGACGTACGAGGCACGCTCGGCGGCGTTTTTTTGCCCGAACCCGGCACGGGGCTTGCGAACGTCCGGGGATTTCTCCCACGCCAACGAGGCCACCCCCCAAAACTATAGCCAGCCCTGTGCCCCCACTGCCGCCGCTTCCACGGCACCACAGAGACTGGGGCTGCGGTCTCACCTGTGCTACCTATGCCCCGACGTCCGAGGCACGCTCGGCGGCGTTTTTTGCCCGAACCCGGCACGGGGCTTGCGAACGTCCGGGGATTTCTCCCACACCAAAGAGCCCAGCCCCCAAAGCTGTGGCCAGCCCTGTGCCCCCACTGCCGCCGCTTCCACGGCACCACAGAGACTGGGGCTGCGGTCTCACCTGTGCTGCCTATGCCCCGACGTACGAGGCACGCTCGGCGGCGTTCTTTGCCCAAACCCAGCACGGGGCTTGCGAACGTCCGGGGCTTGCGAACGTCCGGGGATTTCTCCCACAGCAAAGAGGCCACCCCCCAAAGCTGTGGCCAGCCCTGTGCACCCACTGCCGCCGCTTCCACGGCACCACAGAGACTGGGGCTGCGGTCTCACCTGTGCTGCCTATGCCCCGACGTATGAGGCACGCTCGGCGGAGTTTTTTGCCCGAACCCGGCTCGGGGCTTGCGAACGTCCGGGGATTTCTCCCATGCCAAAGAGGCCACCCCCCAAAACTATAGCGAGCCCTCAGCCCCCACTGCTGCCGCTTCCACGGCACCACAGAGACTGGGGCTGCGGTCGCACCTGTGCTGCCTATGCCCCAACGTACGAGGCACGCTCGGGGCGTTTTTTGCCCGAACCCGGCACGGGGCTTGCGAACGTCCGGGGATTTCTCCCACGCCAAAGAGCCCAGCCCCCAAAGCTGTGGCCAGCCCTCGACCCCACTGCCGCCGCTTCCACGGCACCACAGAGACTGGGGCTGCGGTCGCACCTGTGCTGCCTATGCCCCGACGTACGAGGCACGCTCGGCGGCGTTTTTTGCCCGAACCCGGCACGGGGCTTGCGAACGTCCGGGGATTTCTCCCACGCCAACGAGGCCACCCCCCAAAACTATAGCCAGCCCTGTGCCCCCACTGCCGCCGCTTCCACGGCACCACAGAGACTGGGGCTGCGGTCTCACCTGTGCTACCTATGCCCCGACGTACGAGGCACGCTCGGCGGCATTTTTTGCCCGAACCCGGCACGGGGCTTGCGAACGTCCGGGGATTTCTCCCACACCAAAGAGGCCAGCCCCCAAAGCTGTGGCCAGCCCTGTGCACCCACTGCCGCCGCTTCCACGGCACCACAGAGACTGGGGCTGCGGTCGCACCTGTGCTACCTATGCCCCGACGTACGAGGCACGCTCGGCGGCGTTTTTTGCCCGAACCCGGCACGGGGCTTGCGAACGTCCGGGGATTTCTCCCACACCAAAGAGCCCAGCCCCCAAAGCTGTGGCCAGCCCTGTGCACCCACTGCCGCCGCTTCCATGGCACCACAGAGACTGGGGCTGCGGTCTCACCTGTGCTACCTATGCCCCGACGTACGAGGCACGCTCGGCGGCGTTTTTTGCCCGAACCCGGCTCGGGGCTTGCGAACGTCCGGGGATTTCTCCCACGCCAAAGAGGCCACCCCCCAAAACTATAGCCAGCCCTCGGCCCCCACTGCCGCCGCTTCCACGGCACCACAGAGCCTGGGGCTGCGGTCTCACCTGTGCTACCTATGCCCCGCCGTACGAGGCACGCTCGGCGGCGTTTTTTGCCCGAACCCGGCACGGGGCTTGCGAACGTCCGGGGATTTCTCCCACGCCAAAGAGACCACCCCCCCAAAACTACAGCCAGCCCTGTGCCCCCACTGGCGCCGCTTCCACGGCACCACAGAGACTGGGGCTGCGGTCACACCTGTGCTACCTATGCCCCGACGTATGAGGCACGCTCGGCGGCGTTTTTTGCCCGAACCCGGCACGGGGCTTGCGAATGTCCGGGGATTTCTCCCCCACCAAAGAGCCCAGCCCCCAAAACTATAGCCAGCCCTCGGCCCCCACTGCCGCCGCTTCCACGGCACCACAGAGACTGGGGCTGCGGTCTCACCTGTGCTACCTATGCCCCGCCGTACGAGGCACGTTCGGCGGCGTTTTTTGCCCGAACCCGGCTCGGGGCTTGCGAACGTCCGGGGATTTCTCCCACGCCAAAGAGGCCACCCCCCAAAGCTGTGGCCAGCCCTGTGCACCCACTGCCGCCGCTTCCATGGCACCACTAAGATTGGGGCTGCAGTCTCACCTGTGCTACCTACGCCCCGACGTACGAGGCACGCTCGGCGGCGTTTTTTGCCAGAACCCGGCACGGGGCTTGCGAACGTCCGGGGATTTCTCCAACGCCAAAGAGGCCACCCCCCAAGCTGTGGCCAGCCCTGTGCCCCCACTGCTGCCGCTTCCACGGCACCACAGAGACTGGGGCTGTGGTCTCACCTGTGCTACCTATGCCCCGACGTACGATGCACGCTCGGCGGCGTTTTTTGCCCGAACCCGGCTCGGGGCTTGCGAACGTCCAGGGATTTCACCCACGCCAAAGAGGCCACCCCCCAAAACTATAGCCAGCCATCGGCCCCCATTGCCGCCGCTTCCACGGCACCACAAAGCCTGGGGCTGCGGTCTCACCTGTGCTACCTATGCCCCGACGTATGAGGCACGCTCGGCGGCGTTTTTTGCCCGAACCCAGCACGGGGCTTGCGAACTTCCGGGGATTTCTCCCACACCAAAGAGGCCACCCCCCAAAGCTGTGGCCAGCCCTGTGCACCCACTGCCGCCGCTTCCACGGCACCACAGAGACTGGGGCTGCGGTCTCACCTGTGCTACCTATGCCCCGACGTACGAAGCACGCTCGGCAGCGTTTTTTGCCCGAACCCGGCACGGGGCTTGCGAACGTCCGGGGATTTCTCCCACAGCAAAGAGGCCACCCCCCAAAGCTGTGGCCAGCCCTGTGCACCCACTGCTGCCGCTTCCACGGCACCACAGAGACTGGGGCTGCGGTCTCACCTGTGCTACCTATGCCCCGACGTATGAGGCACGCTCGGCGGCGTTTTTTGCCCGAACCCGGCACGGGGCTTGCGAACGTCCGGGGATTTCTCCCACGCCAAAGAGGCCACCCCCCAAAACTATAGCCAGCCCTTGGCCCCCACTGCCGCCGCTTCCACGGCACCACAGAGACTGGGGCTGCGGTCGCACCTGTGCTGCCTATGCCCCGCCGTACGAGGCACGCTCGGCGGCGTTTTTTGCCCGAACCCGGCACGGGGCTTGCGAACGTCCGGGCATTTCTCCCACACCAAAGAGGCCACCCCCCAAAGCTGTGGCCAGCCCTGTGCACCCACTGCCGCCGCTTCCACGGCACCACTAAGACTGGGGCTGCGGTCGCACCTGTGCTGCCTATGCCCCGCCGTACGAGGCACGCTCGGCGGCGTTTTTTGCCCGAACCCGGCACGGGGCTTGCGAACGTCCGGGGATTTCTCCCACACCAAAGAGCCCAGCCCCCAAAACTATAGCCAGCCCTCGGCCCCCACTGCCGCCGCTTCCACGGCACCACTAAGACTGGGGCTACGGTCGCACCTGTGCTGCCTATGCCCCGCCGTACGAGGCACGCTCGGCGGCGTTTTTTGCCCGAACCCGGCACGGGGCTTGCGAACGTCCGGGGATTTCTCCCACACCAAAGAGGCCACCCCCCAAAGCTGTGGCCAGCCCTGTGCACCCACTGCCGCCGCTTCCACGGCACCACAGAGACTGGGGCTGCGGTCGCACCTGTGCTACCTATGCCCCGACGTACGAGGCACGCTCGGCGGCGTTTTTTGCCCGAACCCGGCACGGGGCTTGCGAACGTCCGGGGATTTCTCACACGCCAAAGAGGCCACCCCCCAAAACTATAGCCAGACCTTGGCCCCCACTGCCGCCGCTTACACGGCACCACAGAGACTGGGGCTGCAGTCTCACCTGTGCTACCTGTGCCCCGACGTACGAGGCACGCTCGGCGGCGTTTTTTGCCCGAACCCGGCACGGGGCTTGCGAACGTCCGGGGATTTCTCCCACGCCAAAGAGCCCAGCCCCCAAAGCTGTGGCCAGCCCTCAGCCCCCACTGCCGCCGCTTCCACGGCACCACAGAGACTGGGGCTGCGGTCTCACCTGTGCTGCCTATGCCCCGACGTATGAGGCACGCTCGGCGGCGTTTTTTGCCCGAACCCGGCACGGGGCTTGCGAACGTCCGGGGATTTCTCCCACACCAAAGAGCCCAGCCCCCAAAACTATAGCCAGCCCTGTGCACCCACTGCCGCTGCTTCCATGGCACCACATAGACTGGGGCTGCGGTCTCACCTGTGCTACGTATGCCCCGACGTACGAGGCACGCTCGGCGGCGTTTTTTGCCCGAACCCGGCACGGGGCTTGCGAACGTCCGGGGATTTCTCCCAAGCCAAAGAGGCCACCCCCCAAAAGTATAGCCAGCCCTCGGCCCCCACTGCCGCCGCTTCCACGGCACCACAGAGACTGGGGCTGCAGTCTCACCTGTGCTACCTATGCCCCAACGTACGAGGCACGCTCGGCGGCGTTTTTTGCCCGAACCCGGCACGGGGCTTGCGAACGTCCGGGGATTTCTCCCACGCCAAAGAGGCCACCCCCCAAAGCTGTGGCCAGCCCTGTGCACCCACTGCCGCCGCTTCCATGGCACCACAGAGACTGGGGCTGCGGTCTCACCTGTGCTACCTATGCCCCGACGTATGAGGCACGCTCGGCGGCGTTTTTTGCCCGAACCCAGCACGGGGCTTGCGAACGTCCGGGGATTTCTCCCACGCCAAAGAGGCCACCCCCCAAAACTATAGCCAGCCCTCGGCCCCCACTGCCGCCGCTTCCACGGCACCACAGAGACTGGGGCTGCGGTCGCACCTGTGCTGCCTATGCCCCGACGTACGAGGCACGTTCGGCGGCGTTTTTTGCCAGAACCCGGCTCGGGGCTTGCGAACGTCCGGGGATTTCTCCCACGCCAAAGAGGCCACCCCCCAAAGCTGTGACCAGCCCTGTGCACCCACTGCCGCCGCTTCCACGGCACCACAGAGACTGGGGCTGCGGTCGCACCTGTGCTGCCTATGCCCCGACGTACGAGGCACGCTCGGGGCGTTTTTTGCCCGAACTCGGCACGGGGCTTGCGAACGTCCGGGGTTTTCTCCCACGCCAAAGAGCCCAGCCCCCAAAGCTGTGGCCAGCCCTGTGCCCCCACTGCCGCCGCTTCCACGGCACCACAGAGACTGGGGCTGCGGTCGCACCTGTGCTACCTATGCCCCGACGTACGAGGCACGCTCGGCGGCGTTTTTTGCCCGAACCCGGCACGGGGCTTGCGAACGTCCGGGGATTTCTCCCACGCCAAAGAGGCCACCCCCCAAAACTATAGCCAGCCCTGTGCCCCCACTGCCGCCGCTTCCACGGCACCACAGAGACTGGGGCTGCGGTCTCACCTGTGCTACCTATGCCCCGACGTACGAGGCACGCTCGGCGGCGTTTTTTGCCCGAACCCGGCACGGGGCTTGCGAACGTCCGGGGATTTCTCCCACACCAAAGAGCCCAGCCCCCAAAGCTGTGGCCAGCCCTGTGCACCCACTGCCGCCGCTTCCACGGCACCACAGAGACTGGGGCTGCGGTCGCACCTGTGCTACCTATGCCCCGACGTACGAGGCACGCTCGGCGGCGTTTTTTGCCCGAACCCGGCACGGGGCTTGCGAACGTCCGGGGATTTCTCCCACGCCAACGAGGCCACCCCCCAAAACTATAGCCAGCCCTGTGCCCCCACTGCCGCCGCTTCCACGGCACCACAGAGACTGGGGCTGCGGTCTCACCTGTGCTACCTATGCCCCGACGTACGAGGCACGCTCGGCGGCGTTTTTTGCCCGAACCCGGCACGGGGCTTGCGAACGTCCGGGGATTTCTCCCACACCAAAGAGCCCAGCCCCCAAAGCTGTGGCCAGCCCTGTGCACCCACTGCCGCTGCTTCCATGGCACCACAGAGACTGGGGCTGCGGTCTCACCTGTGCTACCTATGCCCCGACGTACGAGGCACGCTCGGCGGCGTTTTTTGCCCGAACCCGGCTCGGGGCTTGCGAACGTCCGGGGATTTCTCCCACGCCAAAGAGGCCACCCCCCAAAACTATAGCCAGCCCTCGGCCCCCACTGCTGCCGCTTCCACGGCACCACATAGACTGGGGCTGCGGTCTCACCTGTGCTACCTATGCCCCGCCGTACGAGGCACGCTCGGCGGCGTTTTTTGCCCGAACCCGGCACGGGGCTTGCGAACGTCCGGGGATTTCTCCCACGCCAAAGATCCCACCCCCCAAAACTATAGCCAGCCCTGTGCCCCCACTGGCGCCGCTTCCACGGCACCACAGAGACTGGGGCTGCGGTCACACCTGTGCTACCTATGCCCCGACGTATGAGGCACGCTCGGCGGCGTTTTTTGCCCGAACCCGGCACGGGGCTTGCGAATGTCCGGGGATTTCTCCCCCACCAAAGAGCCCAGCCCCCAAAACTATAGCCAGCCCTCGGCCCCCACTGCCGCCGCTTCCACGGCACCACAGAGACTGGGGCTGCGGTCTCACCTGTGCTACCTATGCCCCGACATACGAGGCACGCTCGGCGGCGTTTTTTGCCCGAACCCGGCACGGGGCTTGCGAACGTCCGGGGATTTCTCCCACACCAAAGACCCCAGCCCCCAAAGCTGTGGCCAGCCCTGTGCACCCACTGCCGCCGCTTCCACGGCACCACAGAGACTGGGGCTGCGGTCGCACCTGTGCTACCTATGCCCCGACGTACGAGGCACGCTCGGCGGCGTTTTTTGCCCGAACCCAGCACGGGGCTTGCGAACGTCCGGGGATTTCTCCCACGCCAAAGAGGCCACCCCCCAAAGCTGTGGCCAGCCCTGTGCCCCCACTGCTGCCGCTTCCACGGCACCACAGAGACTGGGGCTGCGGTCTCACCTGTGCTACCTATGCCCCGACGTATGAGGCACGCTCGGCGGCGTTTTTTGCCCGAACCCGGCACGGGGCTTGCGAATGTCCGGGGATTTCTCCCCCACCAAAGAGCCCAGCCCCCAAAACTATAGCCAGCCCTCGGCCCCCACTGCCGCCGCTTCCACGGCACCACAGAGACTGGGGCTGCGGTCTCACCTGTGCTACCTATGCCCCGACGTACGAGGCACGCTCGGCGGCGTTTTTTGCCCGAACCCGGCACGGGGCTTGCGAACGTCCGGGCATTTCTCCCACACCAAAGACCCCAGCCCCCAAAGCTGTGGCCAGCCCTGTGCACCCACTGCCGCCGCTTCCACGGCACCACAGAGACTGGGGCTGCGGTCGCACCTGTGCTGCCTATGCCCCGACGTACGAGGCACGCTCGGCGGCGTTTTTTGCCCGAACCCGGCACGGGGCTTGCGAACGTCCGGGGATTTCTCCCACGCCAAACAGGCCACCCCCCAAAACTATAGGCAGCCCTGTGCCCCCACTGCCGCCGCTTCCACGGCACCACTAAGACTGGGGCTGCGGTCGCACCTGTGCTGCCTATGCCCCGACGTACGAGGCACGCTCGGCGGCGTTTTTTGCCCGAACCCGGCACGGGGCTTGCGAACGTCCGGGCATTTCTCCCACGCCAAGGAGCCCAGCCCCCAAAACTATAGCCAGCCCTTGGCCCCCACTGCCGCCGCTTCCACGGCACCACAGAGCCTGGGGCTGCGGTCTCACCTGTGCTACCTATGCCCCGACGTACGAGGCACGCTCGGCGGCGTTTTTTGCCCGAACCCGGCACGGGGCTTGCGAACGTCCGGGGATTTCTCCCACGCCAAAGAGCCCAGCCCCCAAAGCTGTGGCCAGCCCTCAGCCCCCACTGCCGCCGCTTCCACGGCACCACAGAGACTGGGGCTGCGGTCTCACCTGTGCTGCCTATGCCCCGACATATGAGGCACGCTCGGCGGCGTTTTTTGCCCGAACCCGGCACGGGGCTTGCGAACGTCCGGGGATTTCTCCCACACCAAAGAGCCCAGCCCCCAAAGCTGTGGCCAGCCCTGTGCACCCACTGCCGCCGCTTCCACGGCACCACAGAGACTGGGGCTGCGGTCTCACCTGTGCTGCCTATGCCCCGACGTAGGAGGCACGCTCGGCGGCGTTTTTTGCCCGAACCCGGCACGGGGCTTGCGAACGTCCAGGGATTTCTCCCACACCAAAGAGGCCACCCCCCAAAACTATAGCCAGCCCTCGGCCCCCACTGCCGCCGCTTCCACAGCACCACAGAGACCGGGGCTGCGGTCTCACCTGTGCTGCCTATGCCCCGACGTACGAGGCACGCTCGGCGGCGTTTTTTGCCCGAACCCGGCACGGGGCTTGCGAACGTCCGGGGATTTCTCCCACACCAAAGAGCCCAGCCCCCAAAGCTGTGGCCAGCCCTGTGCACCCACTGCCGCCGCTTCCACGGCACCACAGAGACTGGGGCTGCGGTCGCACCTGTGCTGCCTATGCCCCGACGTATGAGGCACGCTCAGCGGCGTTTTTTGCCCGAACCCGGCACGGGGCTTGCGAACATCCGGGGATTTCTCCAACACCAAAGAGCCCAGCCCCCAAAGCTGTGGCCAGCCCTGTGCACCCACTGCCGCCGCTTCCACGGCACCACAGAGACTGGGGCTGCGGTCTCACCTGTGCTACCTATGCCCCGACGTACGAGGCACGCTCGGCGGCGTTTTTTGCCCGAACCCGGCACGGGGCTTGCGAACGTCCGGGGATTTCTCCCACGCTAAAGGGCCACCCCCCAAAACTATAGCCAGCCCTCGGCCCCCACTGCCGCCGCTTCCACGGCACCACAGAGGCAGGGGCTGCAGTCTCACCTGTGCTGCCTATGCCCCGACGTACGAGGCACGCTCGGCGGCGTTTTTTGCCCGAACCCGGCACGGGGCTTGCGAACGTCCGGGGATTTCTCCCACACCAAAGAGGCCACCCCCCAAAGCTGTGGCCAGCCCTGTGCACCCACTGCCGCCGCTTCCACGGCACCACAGAGACTGGGGCTGCTGTCTCACCTGTGCTGCCTATGCCCCGACGTACGAGGCACGCTCGGCGGCGTTTTTTACCCGAACCCGGCACGGGGCTTGCGAACGTCCGGGGATTTCTCCCACGCCAAAGAGGCCACCCCCCAAAACTATAGGCAGCCCTCGGCCCCCACTGCCGCCGCTTCCACGGCACCACAGAGACTGGGGCTGCGGTCGCACCTGTGCTGCCTATGCCCCGACGTATGAGGCACGCTCGGCGGCGTTTTTTGCCCGAACCCGGCACGGGGCTTGCGAACGTCCGGGGATTTCTCCCACGCCAAAGAGGCCACCCCCCAAAACTATAGCCAGCCCTCGGCCCCCACTGCCGCCGCTTCCACAGCACCACAGAGGCTGGGGCTGCAGTCTCACCTGTGCTGCCTATGCCCCCACGTACGAGGCACGCTCGGCGGCGTTTTTTGCCCGAACCCGGCACGGGGCTTGCGAACGTCCGGGGATTTCTCCCACACCAAAGAGCCCAGCCCCCAAAGCTGTGGCCAGCCCTGTGCACCCACTGCCGCCGCTTCCACGGCACCACTAAGACTGGGGCTGCGGTCGCACCTGTGCTGCCTATGCCCCGACATACGAGGCACGCTCGGCGGCGTTTTTTGCCCGAACCCGGCACGGGGCTTGTGAACGTCCGGGGATTTCTCCCACACCAAAGAGGCCACCCCCCAAAGCTGTGGCCAGCCCTGTGCACCCACTGCCGCCGCTTCCACGGCACCACAGAGACTGGGGCTGCGGTCTCACCTGTGCTGCCTATGCCCCGACGTACGAGGCACGCTCGGCGGCGTTTTTTGCCCGAACCCGGCTCGGGGCTTGCGAACGTCCGGGGATTTCTCCCACGCCAAAGAGCCCAGCCCCCAAAGCTGTGGCCAGCCCTGTGCACCCACTGCCGCCGCTTCCATGGCACCACTAAGACTGGGGCTGCGGTCTCACCTGTGCTACCTATGCCCCGACGTACGAGGCACGCTCGGCGGCGTTTTTTGCCCGAACCCGGCTCGGGGCTTGCGAACATCCGGGGATTTCTCCAACACCAAAGAGCCCAGCCCCCAAAGCTGTGGCCAGTCCTGTGCACCCACTGCCGCCGCTTCCACGGCACCACAGAGACTGGGGCTGCGGTCTCACCTGTGCTACCTATGCCCCGACGTACGAGGCACGCTCGGCGGCGTTTTTTGCCCGAACCCGGCACGGGGCTTGCGAACGTCCGGGGATTTCTCCCACACCAAAGAGGCCACCCCCCAAAACTATAGGCAGCCCTCGGCCCCCACTGCCACCGCTTCCACGGCACCACAGAGACTGGGGCTGTGGTCTCACCTGTGCTGCCTATGCCCCGACGTACGAGGCACGCTCGGCGGCGTTTTTTGCCCGAACCCGGCACGGGGCTTGCGAACGTCCGGGGATTTCTCACACGCCAAAGAGCCCAGCCCCCAAAACTATAGCCAGCCCTCGGCCCCCACTGCCGCCGCTTCCACAGCACCACAGAGGCTGGGGCTGCAGTCTCACCTGTGCTGCCTATGCCCCCACGTACGAGGCACGCTCGGCGGCGTTTTTTGCCCGAACCCGGCACGGGGCTTGCGAACGTCCGGGGATTTCTCCCACACCAAAGAGGCCACCCCCCAAAGCTGTGGCCAGCCCTGTGCACCCACTGCCGCCGCTTCCATGGCACCACAGAGACTGGGGCTGCGGTCTCACCTGTGCTACCTATGCCCCGACGTACGAGGCACGCTCGGCGGCGTTTTTTGCCCGAACCCGGCTCGGGGCTTGCGAACATCCGGGGATTTCTCCAACACCAAAGAGCCCAGCCCCCAAAGCTGTGGCCAGCCCTGTGCACCCACTGCCGCCGCTTCCACGGCACCACAGAGACTGGGGCTGCAGTCTCACCTGTGCTACCTATGCCCCGACGTACGAGGCACGCTCGGCGGCGTTTTTTGCCCGAACCCGGCACGGGGCTTGCGAACGTCCGGGGATTTCTCCCACACCAAAGAGCCCAGCCCCCAAAGCTGTGGCCAGCCCTGTGCACCCACTGCTGCCGCTTCCACGGCACCACTAAGACTGGGGCTGCGGTAGCACCTGTGCTGCCTATGCCCCGATGTACGAGGCACGCTCGGCGGCGTTTTTTGCCCGAACCCGTCATGGGGCTTGCGAACGTCCGGGGATTTCTCCCACACCAAAGAGCCCATCCCCCAAAGCTGTGGCCAGCCCTGTGCACCCACTGCCACCGCTTCGACGGCACCACAGAGACTGGGGCTGCGGTCTCACCTGTGCTGCCTATGCCCCGACGTACGAGGCACGCTCGGCGGCGTTTTTTGCCCGAACCGGGCACGGGGCTTGCGAACGTCCGGGGATTTCTCCCACGCCAAGGAGCCCAGCCCCCAAAACTATAGCCAGCCCTTGGCCCCCACTGCCGCCGCTTCGACGGCACCACAGAGACTGGGGCTGCGGTTGCACCTGTGCTGCCTATGCCCCGACATACGAGGCACGATCGGCAGCGTTTTTTGCCCGAACCCGGCACGGGGCTTGCGAACGTCCGGGGATTTCTCCCACGCCAAAGAGGCCAGCCCCCAAAACTATAGCCATCCCTCGGCCCCCACTGCCACCGCTTCCACGGCACCACAGAGACTGGGGCTGCGGTTGCACCTGTGCTACCTATGCCCCGACGTACGAGGCACGATCGGCAGCGTTTTTTGCCCGAACCCGGCACGGGGCTTGTGAACGTCCGGGGATTTCTCCCACACCAAAGAGGCCACCCCCCAAAACTATAGCCAGCCCTGTGCCCCCACTGCCGCCGCTTCCATGGCACCACAGAGACTGGGGCTGCGGTCACACCTGTGCTACCTATGCCCCGACATATGAGGCACGCTCGGTGGCGTTTTTTGCCCGAACCCGGCACGGGGCTTGCGAACGTCCGGGGATTTCTCCCACACCAAAGAGCCCAGCCCCCAAAGCTGTGGCCAGCCCTGTGCACCCACTGCCGCCGCTTCCACGGCACCACTAAGACTGGGGCTGCGGTCGCACCTGTGCTGCCTATGCCCCGACGTATGAGGCACGCTCGGCGGCGTTTTTTGCCCGAACCCGGCACGGGGCTTGCGAACGTCCGGGGATTTCTCCCACGCTAAAGAGGCCACCCCCCAAAACTATAGCCAGCCCTCGGCCCACACTGCCGCCGCTTCCACGGCACCACAGAGGCAGGGGCTGCAGTCTCACCTGTGCTGCCTATGCCCCGACGTACGAGGCACGCTCGGCGGCGTTTTTTGCCCGAACCCGGCACGGGGCTTGCGAACGTCCGGGGATTTCTCCCACACCAAAGAGGCCACCCCCCAAAGCTGTGGCCAGCCCTGTGCACCCACTGCCGCCGCTTCCACGGCACCACAGAGACTGGGGCTGCGGTCTCACCTGTGCTGCCTATGCCCCGACATACGAGGCACGCTCGGCGGCGTTTTTTGCCCGAACCCGGCTCGGGGCTTGCGAACGTCCGGGGATTTCTCACACGCCAAAGAGGCCACCCCCCAAAACTATAGGCAGCCCTCGGCCCCCACTGCCACCGCTTCCACGGCACCACAGAGACTGGGGCTGTGGTCTCACCTGTGCTGCCTATGCCCCGACGTACGAGGCACGCTCGGCGGCGTTTTTTACCCGAACCCGGCACGGGGCTTGCGAACGTCCGGGGATTTCTCCCACACCAAAGAGGCCACCCCCCAAAGCTGTGGCCAGCCCTGTGCACCCACTGCCGCCGCTTCCACGGCACCACAGAGACTGGGGCTGCGGTCGCACCTGTGCTGCCTATGCCCCGACGTATGAGGCACGCTCGGTGGCGTTTTTTGCCCGAACCCGGCACGGGGCTTGCGAATGTCCGGGAATTTCTCCCACACCAAAGAGCCCAGCCCCCAAAGCTGTGGCCAGCCCTGTGCCCCCACTGCTGCCGCTTCCACGGCACCACTAAGACTGGGGCTGCGGTCTCACCTGTGCTACCTATGCCCCGACGTACGAGGCACGCTCGGCGGCGTTTTTTGCCCGAACCCGGCACGGGGCTTGCGAACGTCCGGGGATTTCTCCCACGCCAAAGAGCCCAGCCCCCAAAGCTGTGGCCAGCCCTGTGCACCCACTGCCGCCGCTTCCACAGCACCACAGAGGCTGGGGCTGCAGTCTCACCTGTGCTGCCTATGCCCCCACGTACGAGGCACGCTCGGCGGCGTTTTTTGCCCGAACCCGGCACGGGGCTTGCGAACGTCCGGGGATTTCTCCCACACCAAAGAGCCCAGCCCCCAAAGCTGTGGCCAGCCCTGTGCACCCACTGCCGCCGCTTCCACGGCACCACAGAGACTGGGGCTGCGGTCTCACCTGTGCTACCTATGCCCCGACGTACGAGGCACGCTCGGCGGCGTTTTTTGCCCGAACCCGGCTCGGGGCTTGCGAACGTCCGGGGATTTCTCCAACACCAAAGAGCCCAGCCCCCAAAGCTGTGGCCAGCCCTGTGCACCCACTGCCGCCGCTTCCACGGCACCACAGAGACTGGGGCTGCGGTCTCACCTGTGCTACCTATGCCCCGACGTACGAGGCACGCTCGGTGGCGTTTTTTGCCCGAACCCGGCACGGGGCTTGCGAATGTCCGGGAATTTCTCCCACACCAAAGAGCCCAGCCCCCAAAGCTGTGGCCAGCCCTGTGCCCCCACTGCTGCCGCTTCCACGGCACCACTAAGACTGGGGCTGCGGTCTCACCTGTGCTACCTATGCCCCGACGTACGAGGCACGCTCGGCGGCGTTTTTTGCCCGAACCCGGCACGGGGCTTGCGAACGTCCGGGGATTTCTCACACGCCAAAGAGGCCACCCCCCAAAACTATAGCCAGCCCTCGGCCCCCACTGCCGCCGCTTCCACAGCACCACAGAGCCTGGGGCTGCAGTCTCACCTGTGCTGCCTATGCCCCCACGTACGAGGCACGCTCGGCGGCGTTTTTTGCCCGAACCCGGCACGGGGCTTGCGAACGTCCGGGGATTTCTCCCACACCAAAGAGCCCAGCCCCCAAAGCTGTGGCCAGCCCTGTGCACACACTGCCGCCGCTTCCACGGCACCACTAAGACTGGGGCTGCGGTCGCACCTGTGCTGCCTATGCCCGGATGTACGAGGCACGCTCGGCGGCGTTTTTTGCCCGAACCCGTCATGGGGCTTGCGAACGTCCGGGGATTTCTCCCACACCAAAGAGCCCATCCCCCAAAGCTGTGGCCAGCCCTGTGCACCCACTGCCACCGCTTCGACGGCACCACAGAGACTGGGGCTGCGGTCTCACCTGTGCTGCCTATGCCCCGACGTACGAGGCACGCTCGGCAGCGTTTTTTGCCCGAACCGGGCACGGGGCTTGCGAACGTCCGGGGATTTCTCCCACGCCAAGGAGCCCAGCCCCCAAAACTATAGCCAGACCTCGGCCCCCACTGCCGCCGCTTCCACGGCACCACAGAGCCTGGGGCTGCGGTCTCACCTGTGCTACCTATGCCCCGACATATGAGGCACGCTCGGTGGCGTTTTTTTGCCCGAACCCGGCACGGGGCTTGCGAACGTCCGGGGATTTCTCCCACACCAAAGAGCCCAGCCCCCAAAGCTGTGGCCAGCCCTCGGCCCCCACTGCCGCCGCTTCCACGGCACCACAGAGACTGGGGCTGCGGTCTCACCTGTGCTGCCTATGCCCCGACATACGAGGCACGCTCGGCAGCGTTTTTTGCCCGAACCCGGCTCGGGGCTTGCGAACGTCCGGGGATTTCTCCCACGCCAAAGAGGCCACCCCCCAAAACTATAGCCAGCCCTCGGCCCCCACTGCCGCCGCTTCCACGGCACCACAGAGACTGGGGCTGCGGTTGCACCTGTGCTGCCTATGCCCCGACGTACGAGGCACGATCGGCAGCGTTTTTTGCCCGAACCCGGCACGGGGCTTGCGAACGTCCGGGGATTTCTCCCACACCAAAGAGGCCACCCCCCAAAACTATAGCCAGCCCTCGGCCCCCACTGCTGCCGCTTCCACGGCACCACAGAGACTGGGGCTGCGGTCACACCTGTGCTACCTATGCCCCGACATATGAGGCACGCTCGGCGGCGTTTTTTGCCCGAACCCGGCACGGGGCTTGCGAACGTCCGGGGATTTCTCCCACACCAAAGAGCCCAGCCCCCAAAACTATAGCCAGCCCTCGGCCCCCACTGCCGCCGCTTCGACGGCACCACAGAGACTGGGGCTGCGGTCTCACCTGTGCTACCTATGCCCCGACGTACGAGGCACGCTCGGCGGCGTTTTTTGCCCGAACCCGGCACGGGGCTTGCGAACGTCCAGGGATTTCTCCCACACCAAAGAGCCCAGCCCCCAAAGCTGTGGCCAGCCCTGTGCACCCACTGCCGCCGCTTCCACGGCACCACAGAGGCTGGGGCTGCGGTCTCACCTGTGCTACCTATGCCCCGACGTACGAGGCACGCTCGGCGGCATTTTTTGCCCGAACCCGGCACGGGGCTTGCGAACGTCCGGGGATTTCTCCCACACCAAAGAGCCCAGCCCCCAAAGCTGTGGCCAGCCCTCAGCCCCCACTGCCGCCGCTTCCACGGCACCACAGAGACTGGGGCTGCGGTCTCACCTGTGCTACCTATGCCCCGACGTACGAGGCACGCTCAGCGGCATTTTTTGCCCGAACCCGGCACGGGGCTTGCGAACGTCCGGGGATTTCTCCCACGCCAAAGAGCCCAGCCCCCAAAGCTGTGGCCAGCCCTCAGCCCCCACTGCCGCCGCTTCCAAGGCACCACAGAGACTGGGGCTGCGGTCTCACCTGTGCTACCTATGCCCCGACGTACGAGGCACGCTCGGCAGCGTTTTTTGCCCGAACCCGGCTCGGGGCTTGCGAACGTCCGGGGATTTCTCCCACACCAAAGAGCCCAGCCCCCAAAGCTGTGGCCAGCCCTGTGCACCCACTGCCGCCGCTTCCACGGCACCACAGAGACTGGGGCTGCGGTCTCACCTGTGCTGCCTAGGCCCCGACATATGAGGCACGCTCGGCGGCGTTTTTTGCCCGAACCCGGCACGGGGCTTGCGAACGTCCAGGGATTTCTCCCACACCAAAGAGGCCACCCCCCAAAACTATAGCCAGCCCTCGGCCCACACTGCCGCCGCTTCCACGGCACCACAGAGGCAGGGGCTGCAGTCTCACCTGTGCTGCCTATGCCCCGACGTACGAGGCACGCTCGGCGGCGTTTTTTGCCCGAACCCGGCACGGGGCTTGCGAACGTCCGGGGATTTCTCCCACACCAAAGAGGCCACCCCCCAAAGCTGTGGCCAGCCCTGTGCACCCACTGCCGCCGCTTCCACGGCACCACAGAGACTGGGGCTGCGGTCTCACCTGTGCTGCCTATGCCCCGACGTACGAGGCACGCTCGGCGGCGTTTTTTGCCCGAACCCGGCTCGGGGCTTGCGAACGTCCGGGGATTTCTCCCACGCCAAAGAGGCCACCCCCCAAAGCTGTGGCCAGCCCTGTGCACCCACTGCCGCCGCTTCCATGGCACCACTAAGACTGGGGCTGCGGTCTCACCTGTGCTACCTATGCCCCGACGTACGAGGCACGCTCGGCGGCGTTTTTTGCCCGAACCCGGCTCGGGGCTTGCGAACGTCCGGGGATTTCTCCAACACCAAAGAGCCCAGCCCCCAAAGCTGTGGCCAGCCCTGTGCACCCACTGCCGCCGCTTCCACGGCACCACAGAGACTGGGGCTGCGGTCTCACCTGTGCTACCTATGCCCCGACGTACGAGGCACGCTCGGCGGCGTTTTTTGCCCGAACCCGGCACGGGGCTTGCGAACGTCCGGGGATTTCTCCCACGCCAAAGAGGCCACCCCCCAAAACTATAGGCAGCCCTCGGCCCCCACTGCCACCGCTTCCACGGCACCACAGAGACTGGGGCTGTGGTCTCACCTGTGCTGCCTATGCCCCGACGTACGAGGCACGCTCGGCGGCGTTTTTTACCCGAACCCGGCACGGGGCTTGCGAACGTCCGGGGATTTCTCCCACACCAAAGAGGCCACCCCCCAAAGCTGTGGCCAGCCCTGTGCACCCACTGCCGCCGCTTCCACGGCACCACAGAGACTGGGGCTGCGGTCGCACCTGTGCTGCCTATGCCCCGACGTATGAGGCACGCTCGGTGGCGTTTTTTGCCCGAACCCGGCACGGGGCTTGCGAATGTCCGGGAATTTCTCCCACACCAAAGAGCCCAGCCCCCAAAGCTGTGGCCAGCCCTGTGCCCCCACTGCTGCCGCTTCCACGGCACCACTAAGACTGGGGCTGCGGTCTCACCTGTGCTACCTATGCCCCGACGTACGAGGCACGCTCGGCGGCGTTTTTTGCCCGAACCCGGCACGGGGCTTGCGAACGTCCGGGGATTTCTCCCACACCAAAGAGCCCAGCCCCCAAAGCTGTGGCCAGCCCTGTGCACCCACTGCCGCCGCTTCCATGGCACCACTAAGACTGGGGCCGCGGTCTCACCTGTGCTACCTATGCCCCGACGTACGAGGCACGCTCGGCGGCGTTTTTTGCCCGAACCCGGCACGGGGCTTGCGAACGTCCGGGGATTTCTCACACGCCAAAGAGGCCACCCCCCAAAACTATAGCCAGCCCTCGGCCCCCACTGCCGCCGCTTCCACAGCACCACAGAGACTGGGGCTGCTGTCTCACCTGTGCTGCCTATGCCCCCACGTACGAGGCACGCTCGGCGGCGTTTTTTGCCCGAACCCGGCACGGGGCTTGCGAACGTCCGGGGATTTCTCCCACACCAAAGAGCCCAGCCCCCAAAGCTGTGGCCAGCCCTGTGCACCCACTGCCGCCACTTCCACGGCACCACTAAGACTGGGGCTGCGGTCGCACCTGTGCTGCCTATGCCCGGATGTACGAGGCACGCTCGGCGGCGTTTTTTGCCCGAACCCGTCATGGGGCTTGCGAACGTCCGGGGATTTCTCCCACACCAAAGAGCCCATCCCCCAAAGCTGTGGCCAGCCCTGTGCACCCACTGCCGCCGCTTCCACGGCACCACAGAGACTGGGGCTGCGGTCTCACCTGTGCTGCCTATGCCCCGACGTACGAGGCACGCTCGGCAGCGTTTTTTGCCCGAACCGGGCACGGGGCTTGCGAACGTCCGGGGATTTCTCCCACGCCAAGGAGCCCAGCCCCCAAAACTATAGCCAGCCCTCGGCCCCCACTGCCGCCGCTTCCACGGCACCACAGAGCCTGGGGCTGCGGTCTCACCTGTGCTGCCTATGCCCCGACGTATGAGGCACGCTCGGCGGCGTTTTTTGCCCGAACCCGGCACGGGGCTTGCGAACGTCCGGGCATTTCTCCCACACCAAAGAGCCCAGCCCCCAAACCTGTGGCCAGCCCTGTGCCCCCACTGCCGCCGCTTCCACGGCACCACAGAGCCTGGGGCTGCGGTCTCACCTGTGCTGCCTATGCCCCGACGTACGAGGCACGCTCGGCGGCGTTTTTTGCCCGAACCCGGCACGGGGCTTGCGAACGTCTGGGGATTTCTCCCACGCCAAAGAGGCCACCCCCCAAAACTATAGCCAGCCCTCGGCCCCCACTGCCGCCGCTTCCACGGCACCACAGAGGCTGGGGCTGCAGTCTCACCTGTGCTGCCTATGCCCCGACGTACGAGGCACGCTCGGCGGCGTTTTTTGCCCGAACCCGGCACGGGGCTTGCGAACGTCCGGGCATTTCTCCCACACCAAACAGTCCACCCCCCAAAGCTGTGGCCAGCCCTGTGCACCCACTGCCGCCGCTTCCACGGCACCACTAAGACTGGGGCTGCGGTCTCACCTGTGCTGCCTATGCCCCGACGTACGAGGCACGCTCGGCGGCATTTTTTGCCCGAACCGGGCACGGGGCTTGCGAACGTCCGGGGATTTCTCCCATGCCAAAGAGGCCACCCCCCAAAACTATAGCCAGACCTGTGCCCCCACTGCCGCCGCTTCCACGGCACCACAGAGCCTGGGGCTGCGGTCACAACTGTGCTACCTATGCCCCGACATACGAGGCACGCTCGGCGGCGTTTTTTGCCCGAACCCAGCACGGGGCTTGCGAACGTCCGGGGATTTCTCCCACGCCAAAGAGCCCAGCCCCCAAAGCTGTGGCCAGCCCTCAGCCCCCACTGCCGCCGCTTCCACGGCACCACAGAGACTGGGGCTGCGGTCTCACCTGTGCTACCTATGCCCCGACGTATGAGGCACGCTCGGCGGCGTTTTTTGCCCGAACCCGGCACGGGGCTTGCAAACGTCCGGGCATTTCTCCCACACCAAACAGGCCACCCCCCAAAGCTGTGGCCAGCCCTGTGCACCCACTGCCGCCGCTTCCACGGCACCACTAAGACTGGGGCTGCGGTCGCACCTGTGCTACCTATGCCCCGACGTACGAGGCACGCTCGGCGGCATTTTTTGCCCGAACCCGGCACGGGGCTTGCGAACGTCCGGGGATTTCTCCCACACCAAAGAGCCCAGCCCCCAAAGCTGTGGCCAGCCCTGTGCACCCACTGCCGCCGCTTCCACGGCACCACTAAGACTGGGGCTGCGGTCTCACCTGTGCTGCCTATGCCCCGACGTACGAGGCACGCTCGGCGGCATTTTTTGCCCGAACCCGGCACGGGGCTTGCGAACGTCCGGGGATTTCTCCCACACCAAAGAGCCCAGCCCCCAAAACTATAGCCAGCCCTCGGCCCCCACTGCCGCCGCTTCCACAGCACCACAGAGACTGGGGCTGCGGTCGCACCTGTGCTACCTATGCCCCGACATATGAGGCACGCTCGGCGGCGTTTTTTGCCCGAACCCGGCACGGGGCTTGCGAACGTCCGGGGATTTCTCCCACACCAAAGAGCCCAGCCCCCAAAACTATAGCCAGCCCTGTGCCCCCACTGCCGCCGCTTCCACGGCACCACAGAGACTGGGGCTGCGGTCTCACCTGTGCTACCTATGCCCCGACGTGCGAGGCACACTCGGCGGCGTTTTTTGCCCGAACCCGGCACGGGGCTTGCGAACGTCCGGGGATTTCTCCCACACCAAAGAGCCCAGCCCCCAAAGCTGTGGCCAGCCCTGTGCACCCACTGCCGCCGCTTCGACGGCACCACAGAGACTGGGGCTGCGGTCTCACCTGTGCTGCCTATGCCCCGACGTACGAGGCACGCTCGGCGGCGTTTTTTGCCCGAACCCAGCACGGGGCTTGCGAACGTCCGGGGATTTCTCCCACACCAAAGAGGCCACCCCCACAAAACTATAGCCAGCCCTCGGCCCCCACTGCCGCCACTTCCACGGCACCACAGAGACTGGGGCTGCGGTCTCACCTGTGCTACCTATGCCCCGACGTACGAGGCACACTCGGCGGCGTTTTTTGCCCGAACCCGGCACGGGGCTTGCGAACGTCCGGGGATTTCTCCCACACCAAAGAGCCCATCCCCCAAAGCTGTGGCCAGCCCTGTGCACCCACTGCCGCCGCTTCGACGGCACCACTAAGACTGGGGCTGCGGTCTCACCTGTGCTGCCTATGCCCCGACGTACGAGGCACGCTCGGCAGCGTTTTTTGCCCGAACCGGGCACGGGGCTTGCGAACGTCCGGGGATTTCTCCCACGCCAAGGAGCCCAGCCCCCAAAACTATAGCCAGCCCTGTGCCCCCACTGCCGCCGCTTCCACGGCACCACAGAGCCTGGGGCTGCGGTCTCACCTGTGCTGCCTATGCCCCGACGTATGAGGCACGCTCGGC
This sequence comes from Pelecanus crispus, assembly GCF_030463565.1. Lineage (NCBI taxonomy): Eukaryota > Metazoa > Chordata > Aves > Pelecaniformes > Pelecanidae > Pelecanus > Pelecanus crispus. The sequence continues at coordinate 241,327 of NW_027461499.1, read as the reverse complement.
GGCGTTTTTTGCCCGAACCCGGCACGGGGCTTGCGAACGTCCGGGCATTTCTCCCACACCAAAGAGCCCAGCCCCCAAAGCTGTGGCCAGCCCTGTGCCCCCACTGCCGCCGCTTCCACGGCACCACAGAGCCTGGGGCTGCGGTCTCACCTGTGCTGCCTATGCCCCGACGTACGAGGCACGCTCGGCGGCGTTTTTTGCCCGAACCCGGCACGGGGCTTGCGAACGTCCGGGGATTTCTCCCACACCAAAGAGCCCAGCCCCCAAAGCTGTGGCCAGCCCTGTGCACCCACTGCCGCCGCTTCCACGGCACCACAGAGACTGGGGCTGCGGTCTCACCTGTGCTGCCTATGCCCCGACGTACGAGGCACGCTCGGCAGCATTTTTTGCCCGAACCCGGCACGGGGCTTGCGAACGTCCGGGGATTTCTCCCACACCAAAGAGCCCAGCCCCCAAAACTATAGCCAGCCCTCGGCCCCCACTGCCGCCGCTTCCACGGCACCACAGAGACTGGGGCTGCGGTCGCACCTGTGCTACCTATGCCCCGACATATGAGGCACGCTCGGCGGCGTTTTTTGCCCGAACCCGGCACGGGGCTTGCGAACGTCCGGGGAGTTCTCCCACACCAAAGAGCCCAGCCCCCAAAACTATAGCCAGCCCTGTGCCCCCACTGCCGCCGCTTCCACGGCACCACAGAGACTGGGGCTGCGGTCTCACCTGTGCTACCTATGCCCCGACGTGCGAGGCACACTCGGCGGCGTTTTTTGCCCGAACCCGGCACGGGGCTTGCGAACGTCCGGGGATTTCTCCCACACCAAAGAGCCCAGCCCCTAAAGCTGTGGCCAGCCCTGTGCACCCACTGCCGCCGCTTCGACGGCACCACAGAGACTGGGGCTGCGGTCTCACCTGTGCTGCCTATGCCCCGACGTACGAGGCACGCTCGGCGGCGTTTTTTGCCCGAACCCGGCACGGGGCTTGCGAACGTCCGGGGATTTCTCCCACACCAAAGAGGCCACCCCACAAAACTATAGCCAGCCCTCGGCCCCCACTGCCGCCACTTCCACGGCACCACAGAGACTGGGGCTGCGGTCTCACCTGTGCTACCTATGCCCCGACGTACGAGGCACACTCGGCGGCATTTTTTGCCCGAACCCGGCACGGGGCTTGCGGACGTCCGGGGATTTCTCCCACACCAAAGAGGCCACCCCCCAAAACTATAGGCAGCCCTCGGCCCCCACTGCCGCCACTTCCACGGCACCACAGAGACTGGGGCTGCGGTCTCACCTGTGCTACCTATGCCCCGACGCACGAGGCACGCTCGGCGGCGTTTTTTGCCCGAACCCGGCACGGGGCTTGCGAACGTCCGGGGATTTCTCCCACACCAAAGATCCCACCCCCCAAAACTATAGGCAGCCCTGTGCCCCCACTGCCGCCGCTTCCACGGCACCACAGAGACGGGGGCTGCGGTCGCACCTGTGCTGCCTATGCCCCGACGTATGAGGCACGCTCGGCGGCGTTTTTTGCCCGAACCGGGCACAGGGCTTGCGAACGTCTGGGGATTTCTCCCACACCAAAGAGCCCAGCCCCCAAAGCTGTGGCCAGCCCTGTGCACCCACTGCCGCCGCTTCCATGGCACCACAGAGACTGGGGCTGCGGTCGCACCTGTGCTACCTATGCCCCGACGTATGAGGCACGCTCGGCGGCGTTTTTTGCCCGAACCCGGCACGGGGCTTGCGAACGTCCGGGGATTTCTCCCACGCCAAAGAGGCCACCCCCAAAACTATAGCCAGCCCTCGGCCCCCACTGCCGCCGCTTCCACAGCACCACAGAGGCTGGGGCTGCGGTCTCACCTGTGCTACCTATGCCCCCACATACGAGGCACGCTCGGCGGCGTTTTTTGCCCGAACCCGGCACGGGGCTTGCGAACGTCCGGGGATTTCTCCCACACCAAAGAGCCCAGCCCCCAAAGCTGTGGCCAGCCCTGTGCACCCACTGCCGCCGCTTCCACGGCACCACTAAGACTGGGGCTGCGGTCGCACCTGTGCTGCCTATGCCCCGACGTACGAGGCACGCTCGGCGGCGTTTTTTGCCCGAACCCAGCACGGGGCTTGCGAACGTCTGGGGATTTCTCCCACGCCAAAGAGGCCACCCCCCAAAACTATAGCCAGCCCTCGGCCCCCACTGCCGCCGCTTCCACGGCACCACAGAGACTGGGGCTGCGGTCTCACCTGTGCTACCTATGCCCCGACGTACGAGGCACGCTCGGCGGCGTTTTTTGCCCGAACCCAGCACGGGGCTTGCGAACGTCCGGGGATTTCTCCCACGCCAAAGAGCCCAGCCCCCAAAGCTGTGGCCAGCCCTCAGCCCCCACTGCCGCCGCTTCCACGGCACCACAGAGACTGGGGCTGCGGTCTCACCTGTGCTACCTATGCCCCGACGTACGAGGCACGCTCGGCAGCGTTTTTTGCCCGAACCCGGCTCGGGGCTTGCGAACGTCCGGGGATTTCTCCCACGCCAAAGAGGCCACCCCCCAAAACTATAGCCAGCCCTCGGCCCCCACTGCCGCCGCTTCCACGGCACCACAGAGACTGGGGCTGCGGTTGCACCTGTGCTGCCTATGCCCCGACGTACGAGGCACGATCGGCGGCGTTTTTTGCCCGAACCCGGCACGGGGCTTGCGAACGTCCGGGGATTTCTCCCACACCGAAGAGCCCAGCCCCCAAAACTATAGCCAGCCCTCGGCCCCCACTGCCGCCGCTTCCACAGCACCACAGAGACTGGGGCTGTGGTCGCACCTGTGCTACCTATGCCCCGATGTACGAGGCACGCTCGGCGGCGTTTTTTGCCCGAACCCGGCACGGGGCTTGCGAACGTCCGGGGATTTCTCCCACACCAAAGAGCCCAGCCCCCAAAGCTGTGGCCAGCCCTGTGCACCCACTGCCGCCGCTTCCACGGCACCACTAAGACTGGGGCTGCGGTCTCACCTGTGCTGCCTATGCCCCGACGTACGAGGCACGCTCGGCGGCATTTTTTGCCCGAACCCGGCACGGGGCTTGCGAACGTCCGGGGATTTCTCCCACACCAAAGAGCCCAGCCCCCAAAACTATAGCCAGCCCTCGGCCCCCACTGCCGCCGCTTCCACAGCACCACAGAGACTGGGGCTGCGGTCGCACCTGTGCTACCTATGCCCCTACGTATGAGGCACGCTCGGCGGCGTTTTTTGCCCGAACCCGGCACGGGGCTTGCGAACGGCCGGGGATTTCTCCCACACCAAAGAGCCCAGCCCCCAAAACTATAGCCAGCCCTGTGCCCCCACTGCCGCCGCTTCCACGGCACCACAGAGACTGGGGCTGCGGTCTCACCTGTGCTACCTATGCCCCGACGTGCGAGGCACACTCGGCGGCGTTTTTTGCCCGAACCCAGCACGGGGCTTGCGAACGTCCGGGGATTTCTCCCACACCAAAGAGGCCACCCCCCAAAGCTGTGGCCAGCCCTGTGCACCCACTGCCGCCGCTTCCACGGCACCACAGAGACTGGGGCTGCGGTCTCACCTGTGCTGCCTATGCCCCGACGTACGAGGCACGCTCGGCGGCGTTTTTTTCCCGAACCCGGCACGGGGCTTGCGAACGTCCGGGGATTTCTCCCACACCAAAGAGGCCACCCCACAAAACTATAGCCAGCCCTCGGCCCCCACTGCCGCCACTTCCACGGCACCACAGAGACTGGGGCTGCAGTCTCACCTGTGCTACCTATGCCCCGACGTACGAGGCACGCTCGGCGGCGTTTTTTTGCCCGAACCCGGCACGGGGCTTGCGGACGTCCGAGGATTTCTCCCACACCAAAGAGCCCAGCCCCCAAAACTATAGCCAGCCCTCGGCCCCCACTGCCGCCACTTCCACGGCACCACAGAGACTGGGGCTGCGGTCTCACCTGTGCTGCCTATGCCCCGACGTACGAGGCACGCTCGGCGGCGTTTTTTGCCCGAACCCGGCACGGGGCTTGCGAACGTCCGGGGATTTCTCCCACACCAAAGAGCCCAGCCCCCAAAACTATAGCCAGCCCTCGGCCCCCACTGCCGCCGCTTCCACGGCACCACAGAGACTGGGGCTGCGGTCTCACCTGTGCTGCCTATGCCCCGACGCACGAGGCACGCTCGGCGGCGTTTTTTGCCCGAACCCGGCACGGGGCTTGCGAACGTCCGGGGATTTCTCCCACACCAAAGATCCCACCCCCCAAAACTATAGCCAGCCCTCGGCCCCCACTGCCGCCGCTTCCACGGCACCACAGAGACTGGGGCTGCGGTCGCACCTGTGCTGCCTATGCCCCGACGTACGAGGCACGCTCGGCGGCGTTTTTTGCCCGAACCGGGCACAGGGCTTGCGAACGTCTGGGGATTTCTCCCACACCAAAGAGCCCAGCCCCCAAAGCTGTGGCCAGCCCTGTGCCCCCACTGCCGCCGCTTCCACGGCACCACTAAGACTGGGGCTGCGGTCTCACCTGTGCTACCTATGCCCCGACGTACGAGGCACGCTCGGCGACGTTTTTTGCCCGAACCCGGCACGGGGCTTGCGAACGTCCGGGGATTTCTCCCATGCCAAAGAGGCCACCCCCCAAAGCTGTGGCCAGCCCTGTGCCCCCACTGCCGCCGCTTCCACGGCACCACAGAGACTGGGGCTGCGGTCTCACCTGTGCTGCCTATGCCCCGACGTACGAGGCACGCTCGGCGGCGTTTCTGGCCCGAACCCGGCACGGGGCTTGCGAACGTCTGGGGATTTCTCCCACGCCAAAGAGGCCACCCCACAAAACTATAGCCAGCCCTCGGCCCCCACTGCCGTCGCTTCCACGGCACCACAGAGACTGGGGCTGCGGTCGCACCTGTGCTACCTATGCCCCGACGTACGAGGCACGCTCGGTGGCGTTTTTTGCCCGAACCCGGCACGGGGCTTGCGAACGTCCGGGGATTTCTCCCACACCAAAGAGCCCAGCCCCCAAAGCTTTGGCCAGCCCTGTCTCTCCCCTGCTTGCATTTTCACACCTGCCCTCGTACTGCATGAGACACTCTTCCCTTCTTTCTTTGTTGTGGAATACATTTCCCCCCGTCACTTCCGCCACACTGCGTAGCACAGGAGAACCCCCACCTCACCCCCCACATCCCCCTGGCCACGCAGGTTCCTGCTCACCTGCATTCCACCCCCCAACCATTCCGTGTCTCCCACACCGACCCCACTGGCCCAACCGCCCCTCCAGTCCATCACTTGGCCCCCACTCACCTTCTCTCTCCCTGCAGCCACTGCCCGGTGACCGGTCTAATCCTCCCTGTGCTCCCACTGGCTCCTTCGCAGCCCCCCAACACAGGGCAGCACCAGCAACATGTCCTCCTCCTCCACCAGCCACCCCTTTATAGGGAGGGGCCCTGGCCATCAGCCTCACTGCCCTCACCTGGGGCTGCTCCAGCCCCGGCCCACAGCTGGAGCCCAGCAGGAAGAGGGGAGCATCGCTTGAGCCCACAGCACATCACCCCCCACCCCGACATCAGGGTCGGTGCAGAAACTGGGGTGGGGCTGGAGAACCACTGCTCTGGAGCTGGCTGGGCAGGGGTCAGCGAGTGGGGAGCGATTGCACTGTGTGCCACTTGTTTTGCACATTGTTTATTATTATTACTATTATTTCCCCTTCCTTTTTTGTTCTCTTACACTGTTTTTATCTCAACCCAGGAATTTTACTTTTTTTTTCCCTCAATTCTTTCCCCCGGGGGAGGGAGCACACAGCTGTGTGGTGTTTGGCTGCCAACCGGGTTGGACTGCAACACCTGGATCTGTCACAGCCCCTTGCCCTGTGCAAAGGGAGCACAAACACAGCCATGAGGGCAGAGGAGCTGGTCAATGTTTATTCGGTCACACACGTAACAAGTCCTGGGAGGGGGTCTGCGCCGGGGCTTGGGGCCTGTACGCTCCTCCTGCCCCTGGGACACCTCGGCAGTCGTTCTCGGAGCAGCCGATACAGAAAACGAAGAGAGCGCAACAGAGAGCAGGACAGGAATGGAAAGGAAAAAAGTAAACCGAGGGAGAAAGACAGAGGAGCAGAGAAAGGAAGGCACGGGGCAAAGGACAGCGAGATGCGCCCATCAATAAAAAAGGCACGAGGAGCCGTGCAGGGACACGGCTGAGGCAAAAACAGGGTCAGCGAGCACGCCAGAGGGAAAGGGATGAGCAGGGAGCCCAACAGCCGGATCGAGACGGAGAATGGAAAAAAAAAAAAAAAGAGAGGGAGAGGGAGAGGGAGCAGGACAACAGCGCAGAGAGAAAAAGCAAAGGGAGCGGTAGAACAAGCGAGATGAAGGAAGGGAGGAAGAGGGAGTGGGGGAGAAGAACAGAAAGGAGCAGAGAGGTGCAGGGAAGGGGGGGAAATGGCAGCGGCACGGGAAAGCGAGGGGCTAAGGGCAGGGCAGGGTGGGACCCGGACGCACGAGAGGGGACCCAGGGCCTCGAGGGTCTCTCGCTCTCGGGAGAATTTGCCAGCTCGGACGCTGCTTTCAGCTCCTCTCCTCCCTTCCTCCTCTGTAACTCCGGTCACTCGGCCGGCCTCCCCCGGAGAGAACACACGGGGCTCTCCCGAGAGCACAGGGCCAGCGGGCAATGTCCAATGACCCCTGATGTCCCCATCCCTCCCGTGACCCCCGATGTCCCCCTGTCCTCCCGTGACCCCCGATGTCCCCATCTCCCCATGAACCCCCAATGTCCCCCTGTACCCCTGTGACCGCCCCATGACCCCTGATGTCCCCATCCCTCCCGTGACCCCCGATGTCCCCATCTCCCCATGAACCCCCAATGTGCCCCTGTACCCCCGTGACCCCCCCATGACCCCCAATGTCCCCCCTCCCTCCCGTGACCCCCAATGTCCCCATCTCCCCATGGACCCCCAATGTCCCCCCCATGACCCCCAATGTCCACCTGTACCCCTGTGACCCCCCCCATGACCCCCCATCTTCCCCATCCCTCCCGTGTCCCCCATCTCCCCCCCAATGTCCCCCCCGTCCCCCCGCCCACCCCTGCGGCCGGCGCACTCGATGTCGAAGCTGAGGACGCACAGGGGGGGAGGCCAAGCCAGGGCCCCTCGGGGGTATGTCCCCACAGCCCCCCCACAGCCCGCATCCGCCTCCGGCTGGCAGAGGGAGGCAGGGGGGGATGACGCAGGGGAGGCCCCCGCCGCAGCCGGAACTGCCCCTGCCCCACCTCCACCCAGCAGCAGCCCACCAGCCCCAGGTCCACCATGAACCTGGGGGAGCCGGTCAGGGGGCACTCAGGGGCGGGGGACAAAGGGGGGACACGGGGGGGGGGGGGGAAATGGGGACCCCCAGGGGGGAAATGGGGGACACGGGGGGGGGAAATGGGGGACCCCGGGGGGGGAAATGGAGATGTCGGCAGGGGAAATGGGGGACACGGGGGGACATGGGGGGGAGATGGGGGACACAGGGGGGCAAATGGGCGACACAGAAGGGCAAATGGGGGACCCGGGGGGGCAAACGGGGACCTAGAGGGCCAAATGAGGGACCCTGGGGCAGATTGGGACTTAGGAGGTGTAGTTTGAGGACCCCAGGGGCAAGTGGAGACCCCAGGGGGCAGATAGGGGACCCTGGGGACAATTGGGGGACCTCTGGGGGCAAGTGGGGACCCCAGGGAGGGGTGAGGGACCCTAGGGGCAAGTGGGGGGGGGTCCACGAGGACAGATTTGGGACCCTGGCAAGGGGGAGGGCAGTCTGGGGACCCCACGGAAGGTTTGGGGACCCCAGGGGAGGGTTTGGGGTGCTGGAGGGTCCCTATCTGATCTCAATGTCGATGTTGGCCTCGAAGGGGGGTGCGGTGTGCATCCCCAGCCCCCCCCAGCGCAGACCCTGCTCCAGCAGCCGCCAGGCAGGGACCACCAGGCAGGGGCCACCAGCCAGGGGAGGGCCACGACCACCCACACAAAGAGGGCCAGCTGCCCCCCCCCGGTACCCCAACATACCTGGGGGGAGGTCCGGGGGGGTCAGCAGCCCCCCAACCCCCCCCCACGGCCACTTGGGGGGCTCCTCCTGCCCCCCAGCCTGGCTGCAGCACGGTTTCCCCAGGCAGGACAGTCCCCAAACCCACCCAGCACCTCCTTGAATGGCGGGGTGGGGGGGGGGCTTGGGGAGGTTTTGGGGGGCTGAGCGGGGCTTGGGGGGCTTCACTCACTCTGTTTGCGGCACAGCTCGAGGGCCAGCATGGCCCGGCTCAGCTTGTCCTTGTTGCCCCGCAGCTCCCGCAGCAGCACCGAGTCCAGCTCCCGCTGCAGCTCCCCCAGGTGTTGCACCTCCAAAACCTGAGCAGGGGGGGTCACGGGGAAAAGGGAGGGCTCACGGGGGGGCCCTGCAGCTCCTCAGGTGGGTGGGGGGCAAGGGAGGGGCACGAGGGGGGCACTGAACCCCCCCCCATCGGGAGCACAACCCTTGTACAAGCCAGTGGAGAATCCACAGATGCAGCTGCTTGGCGGGGAGTTGGGGCGTTCTGGGGGCCTCGGGGGGGGGGGGGTAGGGGGAGGGCTGGGGGGCTACTCACTGGGGTGGGGGGTCCAGGAAGGCGTGAGAGGACATTTTGGGGAGGCACTGACCCCCCCATATGCCACAGGGAGCACAACCCTTGTACGAGACAGTGGAGAAACCACAGAGACAGCTAGGGGTGGCTCCCAGGGCATTGGGGGGGGCTCAAAGGAGTTTTGGGGGTGTTGGGAGGATTTGGGGGGGGCACGGAGCCCCCTCCTGCCGTGGGGAGCACAACCCTTACAGGAGGCACTAGAGAATCCCCGGGCGTAGCTGCGGAGGGGTGGGTGTGAGGGGGTGTTCGGGGGGGTCCCCGACTCACGGGGGGCCCCAGGACGTAGAAGTAGGGGGCGAAGCCGTGGACGTGGAGGCAGACGCTGGTGCCGGCTGCCGTCACCCCGAACATGCGGAGGACGGGGACGGGGCCGTGGGTGGCCCCCGGCATCCCGGGGAGGGGGGACCCTGGGAGGAGGGGGGGGGCACAGCTGGGTGAACCCCCCCGAACTGGGGAGACGGGGCGGCGGGGGGCGTACAGCGGCATCACCCCCCCAGCAGGGGGGAGGTTCGTTGCCCCCCTGGGACCCAGCGGTGCCCCCCTGAGGGACCCATGGGTCTGAGTGGCCCCCGAGGGCAATTCCCGCCTCCCTTCGGCACTCCCCGGCAATTCCCGACTCCCTTCGGCACTCCCCGGCAATTCCCGACTCCCTTCGGCGATTCCCGCCTACCTTCGGCTATTCCCGCCTACCTTCGGCTATTCCCGCCTACCTTCGGCACTCTTCGCCTGCCTTCGGTGATCCCTGCCGCCCTTCAGCGACCGAGCGTGTCTGGAGCTGCAGTACCCACTTTTGGTCACCGGGCGGCAGCACCGAGCCCTGGAAAGCGAACACCGGAGGGAAGGTGCCGGGGCCGGGGCGGGGGAAAACCACGCAAACCAAACCCCACAGCTACACGCTGCAGGGCAGAGGGGGAAGAATTAAAAAAAATAGGGACAGGGAGCCGGAAAAAAGAGGGCACAAAAGGTAGCTATGCGTACAGAAAGGGGGGGGGAATTGTAAACTAGGGTCCTCGGGGAGCCAGAGACAGCGAGATGGACAAAGGACAAAAGCGACAGGCGACAGGGCGGAGAGCGAGGAATTCACGAACAGGGGCAGAGCGCTGGCCAGAGAGAGACGGAGAAAGGCTGGGGCTGCAGTACCCATTTTTTGGTCACGGGGTGGCAGCAGCGAGCGCGGCAAAGCTCGCCCCCGCGCATGAGCGGGGCTGGAGCTGCAGTACCGCATTGTGCTCACCGGGTGGCAGCACTGAGGGCTGGAAAAGAGCCTCGCTGCGCATGCGCGGGGCTGGAGCTGCAGTACCCGCTTTTGCTCACCAGGCAGCAGCACTGAGCGCTGGAAAGCGCGCTACTGCGCATGCGCGAGGCCGGAGCCGCAGTGCCCCATTTCGGTCAACAGGGGGCAGCACTGAGCGCGGAAAAATCAGCCCCACTGCGCATGCGCACGGCAACAGCGCCGGCTGCCCGGGGCATCTTCAAAATTCTTTTCCGATTACTCCGCAGAATGAGAAATGGCTGCTACCTCAGCCCCGTTTAGACCACCCAAAGGCGGCAGCTACTGACTGCGGGGGGGCGGGGGGCCAAGAGCAGGGCTTGCATTGCTCTGCCCGCTTCCTACTCGCGGCCCATGCGGCACGGTGTGCGCTGCTTCCGCTGCCAGAAGCATCCCAGGGCTCGACTGTGGCAGCCCCGAGCAGCATCCGGCTGCTCCGAAAGCCTGGGCGCTCTTTCTGCCCGTGCCCCCTGCACCCCATTACCTTGGAAGCAGAAGCAGCACAAGGAACCGCTAACGGGTTTTCTTGGCCCCCACTGCCGCCGCTTCCAGGGCACCACAGAGCCTGGGGCTGCGGTCTCACCTGTGCTGCCTATGCCCCGATGTACGAGGCACACTCGGCGGCGTTTTTTGCCCGAACCCGGCACGGGGCTTGCGAACGTCCGGGGATTTCTCCCACGCCAAAGAGGCCAGCCCCCAAAGCTGTGTGGTGCCGTGGAAGCGGCGGCAGTGGGGGCCGAGGGCTGGCTATAGTTTTGGGGGCTGGCCCATTTGGCGTGGGAGAAATCCCCGGACGTTCGCAAGCCCCGTGCCGGGTTCGGGCAAAAAACGCCGCCGAGCGTGCCTCGTACGTCGGGGCATAGGCAGCCCCGGTGCGACCGCAGCCCCAGTCTCTGTGGTGCCGTGGAATCGTTCGACACAGTCCCCCACAACATCCTCCTCTCTAAATTGGAGAGATATGGGTTTGATGGGTGGACTGTTCGACTCTCACTCTCGGCATAGACCAGCTTCCACATTTCAAACGTCCAGCGATTACGGGCTTAGAGCAGCTGCTACTCCTCACCTTCTCTTGACGGCGCTCTCACAGCCAAAAACACACTCTGGGCATCTCGCCTTGCCTTGCCTGCCAGCACTCCAAGTCACGCACATTCTCAGTCTCAGTCTCACGCTCGGTACAGACCACCAGTTCAAAAGTGCAGTGAATTCTACCACAGAGTAAGGGATTGAAGATTGGGAGTGCTGGGAGGCAAGGCCAAGGCAGATGGGCAGAGGGTGTTTGGCTGTGAAAGCGGTGTCAAGGGAAGGTGAGGACCAGCAACAGCTCTAAGCCTTTAGGCCGACGGTGTGGCAGAAACGGCTTGCACGTTTGCACTTTGGGAGCTGGTCTGTGCCGAGCGTGAGACTGAGCCTGAGAATGTGTGTGTCTTGGAGTGCTGGGAGGCAAGGCAAGTGCAGATGCGCCGAGTGTGTTTGGCTGTGAAAGCACTGGCACGGGAAGGTGGGGAGCAGCAAGAGCTTCCAGTGCTCTCTATCATCTTTGCTGTTGGACAAATCGCTGGACGTTCGCAGTGTCGAGCAGGGCTCTGCTGATCGGGACAGTGAGACAGTGTTGGCAGTGTAGGGAAATAAGGAAGCGCGGAGCTCCACTGTGCGTTTGGCTGTACAACACCACTCAGCGAAAGCTGATGAGCAGCAAGAGCTTTGAGTGCTGGCAGTTTGCTGTGGGAAAAATCGCTGGGCGTTTGCAGTGTGGGAGCAGGGCTCTGCCGACTGCAAGCAGTGGCGTTCCGCGCTTGCTTAGCTCCTTACGCAGCAAACACCCATGTCACTCTCACGATCGGCAGAGCCCTGCTCCGACACTGCAAGCAGCCAGCGATTTCTCCCACCGCCAAGGTGCCAGCACGGGAAGCTCTCGAGCCTCCTTAACTTTCCTGGGCAGCGCCTTCACAGCGAAACACACAACAGTGCTCTGCACTTGCCTTGCCTCCCAGCACTCCCAACGCACATTCTCAAGCTCACTCTCACGCTCGGCACAGACCAGCTCCCACAGTGCAAACGTCCCAGCCATTTCTGCCACACCAGAGCTCTAAGGGCTTTGAGCTGCTGCTGGTCCTCATGTGCTGTAGGCAGTGCAAACTGCATGTGACCTTCAAGCACCTATCATTCAGAACAGCCATGCATGTTTTTGGTTTTAGATGCATTCATTCACAAAACCAACCACCTAGTTTCAGTATTTTATTTAATGCTTTTTTCATATATACAGTTTTTTTCTCAACTGTAGCATCATGTAGACTGCCATCTATGAAATCCTTGCCATTAACATTTACAGACAACTTTACAGATATTTGACTACTTTGTTTGAACCCAAACGGTTTATCAGACACACCCTAGGAACAGACCAAAATTGAAATATGGCATTTAATGCTTTGTAATAACAAAACAGAAAACTTTTTACAACACATTGCCTCCATGCTAAGCCAGTCTGCACTCAAGAGCTTAGAGCAAGTAATAGTTTTGAGCTGATGTATGCTATATTCCTGTATTTTTCTCTAAATTTGCTCAAAAGATTAAATGTCTACAACACTTGGACAGTTTTTCACATTTTAGAGGAAAACTGCACATGAGTTTACAGAACCAAGGACACATTTAGGCACAGCACTAATGGAGTCCAAGTTCTTTTGGTGCCTACCTTCCAATGATTTTTTTTTTTTTTTCCAAATGTACACAATGTAATTTCTGCCATGAGAAAGGCAAGAAGTTACAAGTGGGAAGAGATTTCTCTTTCTTGGAAATGAACTCCAGCCTTTATTTTCAGAAGGAAGAAGCAGTTCCTCTGCACTAAGCCCTGCCTTCTCTAATCTTTGTCACTCCAAAGACCACCCATTCCATTGGCTAGCACTACGCCTTTGCACAAAGTGCAATCACTACTGAAATCACCAGGTAAAGTTACACATTGTTGAGCACAAAACACAAGCAGTTCCACAGCAAAACATGGCATTGCAACAGTTTCAGAAGGTCACATCTGCTAATATGCCACACACACATTGGCATATTCTTAGAAACAATCAGGTACGTTTACACAATTTACACAGTCTGCGTTTCAACAAATTAGATTGTGCTGTCCACTGTATATGTACTACAATTCATGAAACACTGCAGCATTCACAGAATGGAACTATCGGGACTAGAAATTCAAAAACAGCCAGGCAACCATCCATGTTCCAGAGATGCTTCTAGTTTGGCTGTTGCCCCCACCACTGAAATGTCCATAACACACAGACAGTAGAAATCTTCTGTGAAAATTATATTAGTTTCCAACTGTCATGGTGCTTAGTTGCTGGCTGGGGCTAAACCACGACACCAACACACAGTGAACAAAACATATGAAAAACGCTAAACAGCTTCTGCAGTGCTGCTTCTTTGTGTCTTGAAGATGAGTAATACGGCAACATTATGTTGAGGCTGATAAGGTACTCCCCTTCTATCTTCCCAAACTGGCAACCACTCTTTACAGGACAGTATCAAAATATACACACATTTTACAGTGAAAATAAATATTTTAAATTGTTAAAAACTAATTTTGTTCACATTACAACAGTTATCCAGCTATATATCACAGTATGAGATTTAAAAATACAAAGCAATCACTTTTGGTTTTAAGCTTTTGACAATAATATATAGATTTTTATATACATACCTTAATAAGCTGGGCCAGAGAAATAGATGTAGAAGAGTCATCAACCTGTTCACAAAACATTAAACAAATATTCAAGTTCTGCAACAACTACTGCAGTAATATGCCCAAAGTTTACATGCAGAGCCACACAAATTCAGGGGTTTTGGCTTGCAAGTGCTTCACGGGCACCAGGATGCTGCTGTACTGTTTGTTCGGGACACACAGTAACTCATCAGTATACTTTATTTATGGGGAACCCACATCAGAAAGACATGGCAAAACCACAAGCTAATAATACCTACTAATTGTGGTGGAGAGGCCTGTCTTGAAGAAGGATGGAAAACGTGACCATTCAAACAGTGCTAATGCAGCTGATACAGACCTGGACTGCATGAATGCAGAAATGACAGCAATAAAGCTGTAGGCCAGTTTGCATTTGAGTGTCTGTCATTTTAATCAATACGCCCGATTCTCTCTCCTCTGTAAATCTTAGGAATAGAGAACTAAAACCTGGAGCACAGATATCAGCTTAGGGTAAAAACAGACTTAGAAGGAGAACTAGTAACATTTGGTAGTGTGCTTAACTGCTCACTGTGTTTCAGGTTTGGAAAGGATTAACTAACTATTCCTTCATCGTACTCGCACAAAATGCAATACACTTTGGGGTATCGTCCTTTTTCTCTTGCCTGAAATGGACGTTGTCTTTAGGGAACTCACAGGAATGACTTATGAATGGAACTTCTTGTTTGCATGGTTTGCCAGCTGGCAACCCTTGCTCTTTCCTCTATAGCTAGTATGCAAAAAACACAGACTTGTCTACTTTTTGCAGCCTCCTCTCGTCATCTCACTGCCCCTCTCTCACAGCTTTCCTCCAGCTGCTACCGTTGGCTGTGTCCTCTGCGGGTAAGTGCAGTTTGACATCTCACAAGATGCTCTCCAGCTGAACTGAGCCTTTGACAACAAGGTGAGGTTGAGTTGTGTTGTGTAAAACGGAGGGAAAAGGGTTGTTGCACCCTCCTTTTCCCATCGGAAATTTCCCTCCCATCCTCCAAATCCTTTCTTTCTTTCTTCCCCAGACACTCTGCCATCCCCTACGCTCTCCACAGACCCCACTTACAGTACCTATTATGAAGGGGAAAGTGTCGCTATCGTGTGCTTGGCTGTGACGAAGAAGAAAATAGGTGGATTTCGGTTCTTCAGTCAGACTGGGGAGCAAATTGACCTACAAGCACCTTCCTCCCTCCCGACTGCCAGGCTCCAGCTCACAGCTACAAAAGCATCTGCTGGGGAGTACACATGCATGTACTTTGTGGAGGACTCTGGACAAGAAATTCCTTCCAATAGGAATATCCCTCTTTCAGTTAAGGTTCAGCGTAGGTTGGTCTTGTATATACGGCTTGGGTACCATCAGCCCAGACACCGCGCGCCTCTCTTTAGAGCATGATCTTGACTGATGGCCTTATCATTTGGTTGCCAATGTACAGTTGAAGTTGTTCTGGCTTCTCACAAGCTCTTTTGTGCTCCTAGAGTCCTCTGAGAAAGCAGGAATAAGCTGGCCTAACAGCTGTGTGACATCCAAGAGGTCTTAGAGCAGTAAGCCTCCCCAAGCCTTTCAGTAGGGGATGGGGTGCATTACATGCCTTCCAAATGTGGACATATAAAAATACTTATTTTCTGCACTTCAGTGATTACAAAGAAACTGCTTAAGCTGGTTTGAGTTCTGATCTCTGAGAATTGTGGATCTTTTTTCCTCTGCCCATAGTTCAAGAATGGCATAGGAAAGAGACCCATGAATGACCCCCAGAAGCTGTTCTGTAGTTCAAGGCTCTGTGTTTGCCCCACTAATAGTCAGAAGAATAATTAACTACTGTTCTAGTCCCTTTGTCATGGCTGAGTCATGGCATTGGAGAAAAATCATGGCTTTATGCACGGGTCCTGAGGTCAATAGATAACATATGCTTGGGTTATGTGTTGTGTTGTGTCCGTTCCCCGCCGAACTGACGAGCGTGGCTCCCGGAACCACTGCCAGGGTGTCCCAGGGGCAGGGGGAGTGTCGGGGGCCCTGAGCCCCGGAGCAGACTCGCTCCCGGGACTTGTTACGTGTGTGTGACTGAATAAACACTCGCCGGCTGAATTTGCGCTCCCTTTGCACCAGGCAAGGGGCTGTGATGGGGCCCAGGGTAGGAGGTGACACGCTGTGGGGGTCAGGCAATGGCCCCCTGTTCCTGCTGGGCTCCAGCTGTGGGCCGGGGCTGGAGGAGCCCCAGGTGCGGGCAGTGAGGCTGATGGCCAGGGCCCCTCCCTGTAAAGGGGTGGCTGCCGGTGGAGGGGCTGGTGCTGCCGGTGCTGCCCTGCCCCGGGGGGCCGTGGAAGGGCCGGTGTGAGGCAAGGGGAGGAGTGGAGCGGTCGCCGGGCTGTGGCTGCACCTGCACCGAGGGAGAAGGTGAGCAGGGGCCGGGCGATGGACCGGGAGGGCGACGGTGCCTGCGGGGGAGAGCGGGGCTGCCGTGTCGTGTCGTGTCGTGTCGTGTCGTGTCGTGTCGCAGCTGGCGGCGAGGGGAGCCGGGGCGTGTGGGGGTGCCGCGCCGTGTGCCGGAGCCGGGCGGCGGGGGCTGCCTGAGGAGCGCGGGGCTGCGCCGAGGGCTCGGCAGGGCTCCCGGGGGCGCCGGCGGGCGGGGGGAACGGCGGCGTCCCCGGAAGGGAGAAAGCGGGGCCGGCTGCCTCTGGCGGCGTGCCGGCAGCTGCGGTGCTGGGAAAGGGGCTTGCGGTCGGCCATGTTGTTGCCTGCGCGGGGCATGCCGGGAGCTGTAGTTTTCGCGGCACGGCCCAGTCACGCGGCAGCCTGGTGGCCGAATCGCGGTGCTGCGTCCCGGCGTTCGCGCGCCGGGTGTGGCCCCTCCGGCGCGCCGTCGGTGTCCGGCGCGTGCGCGGTGTGCGGGAGCGGCATGGCGGCGCGGCGGGCGCGATTGCCGGTGGCGGGTGAGGGCCAGGAGCAGCGGCGATGTGATGTGATGTGATGTGATGTGATGTGATGTGATGTGATGTGATGTGATGTGATGTGATGTGATGTGATGTGATGTGAGCGAGCCCCTTTGGTGGGTGCAGGGGTGTCTGCTGCCCGCCGGGCTCCCGGGGGTGGCGGGAGGGGAAGCTTCAAAGGTGCCGCTGCGGCAGGCTGCCGGGCAGCTGGGGGCGAGCGGGGTCGGGGCAGCCCCGGGGAGTTCCCCGAGAGAGAGCGGCGGTAGGAGGGAAGGAGGAGGACATGCCGCTGGCGCCGACGGCGGGCACGTCCCCAACTCGCCAGGGCTCCCCCTGAGCCCCCCCCCCCCCGGGCCCACTGAGCCCGTGCAGCTGCCCCCAGCTCCAGCACCTGCCCCGAAGCCTGTCCCGTAGCCCTAGATCACCCCCAAGGCCTGTCGCGAAGGCTGGAAGCTGGCCCTCGAACGCGCTGGATTCTCCCTTAATGCGGTACCGATAGCAGCAGTGCAGGGAAGGAGCGGTGTCTGCAGAAGCCCCTGCATAAGGAGGGGCTGTGGCCGGGGGCAGGCTCTGGTAATAATGGCCACTGGTTATTCTTTCCCCCTTCCAGAGGCCACGCTGAGGACACGGTTGCCCGTTCTTCCCCTGGAGATGCTGTTGACTGCCCCAGGTTCAGGCTGGCGTGGGTTGTCTGTGCCTGGCCTCGCACTCCTAGCGGTGTGGGGGAGAAAAGGGGCAGGCGGAGCGCTTGCTGGCCGTGGAGGAGAGCTGCTGTGGCTGAAGCTGGCGAGGGCAGAGACAGGTAAAGCAGCTGAAGAATACGCTAAAGAGGGTGCAGCCGGCAGCCGCCTCCCGCTGCGGGCAAGAAAGCGCCTGCCTCTGCGGGCGAGGAAGGATCCCTCTTTGTAGTTGCAGAGCGCACGAGCGCGCGAGGCTACGCGTCTAGGCAGTCTTGTCTCGTGAGAGCTGTAAGAGACCCGTGTATTCTCTTAGGTGGAGGACAGCCAAGCGACCGGCGTTACAGAAGAGGAAGGGAGGAGAGAAGGAGAAGGAAGCGTCTGAACTGGGAAATTCCCCTGGCAGCGCTGAGAGCGAGAGCTGTGGTGAGTCCCGGGCCCTCGGGGCCCAGCCTCCCCTCTTGCGCGTCCCAGTCCCTTTATCTCTCCTTGCCTCTCTGTTCTTCCCTCCTGCTGCCTCTCCCTGTTTTTTTTCATCCTCTGTCTCTGTCCTGCAACCATTGGGGTTTTTTCCTATTTGTCGTGGTTTAGCCCCAGCCAGCAACTAAGCACCACGCAGCCGCTCGCTCACTCCCCCTACCCCGATGGGATGGGGGAGAGAATTGGAGGAGTAAGAGTGAGAAACACTCCTGGGTTGAGATAAGAACAGTTTAATAATTGAAATAAAGTAAAATAGTAATGCTAATAGTAACAGTATAATAATGATAATAATAATAATGATACACGAAGCAAGTGCTGCCCAATGCAATTGCTCACCACCCGCCGACCGATACCCAGACAGTTCCCGAGCAGCGATCGCTGCTCCCCGGCCACCCCCCCAGTTTCTATACTGAGCATGACGTCACATGGTATGGAATAGCCCTTTGGTCAGTTTGGATCAAGTATTCTGGCTGTGCCCCCTCCCAGTTTCTTGTGCGCCTGGCAGAGCATGGGAAGCTGAAAAGTCCTTGACTAGCATAAGCAGTACTCAGCAACAACTAAAACATCAGCGTGTTATCAACATTCTTCTCCTACTAAATCCAAAACACAGCACTATGCCTGCTGCTAGGAAGAAAATTAACTCTATCCCAGCCGAAACCAGGACAGTATCCACCCCTTATTCTATACCATCTACGTCATGCACAGGCCCTCCCCTTTCCAATGTGTTCCAATTAATCACCACCCGCTTTCCCTATCTTGATATACGCACAGATATCATTCCCTTTGTCTATGGCCCATCCCTCTAAAATGTCCTTTGAGTTCATTTAGCCCATGACTTTGGGTTCCATCTGTCATCACAGTCTTTCAGAGCAGGAGAGGTGGTGTGCAGTGTTGGACTGTTGCATGCTGAAGTCAGTTCTCATTCCAACATGGTTTCATCAAAGTTCATTTTCATTAAGCTGGGCAATTCTTACTGCAATACCATTGATGCGGCATATAGCAATCATAATATATAGTATTATATACTTAATATTAACCTACTATATTATTATATTAACATGCAGTTAAGAGATAACATATAGTTAAGAGATAACATACAGTATTATAAAGCAATTAATATTATACAATTCAGTTCATTAGCTATTTTCACCCAAAATCAAATTGCCTTGAGGTACACATTGGGCTTCCCCATCCTTTCGCATCACCCACCAAGTGCACCCAGGTCCTTGAGCAAAAGCAATCCCACGAATGGGTTTGCCTTTGCCAGAGGGGAAAGTAACCCAGACTGTCTTCCCCAGCATATTTTTCATGTGCACTACAGGAACTTTATCTCCTTCTACAGTACGTAGAAGTTTTGATTGGGCAGGGCCAGCTCGATTGGCAGATCCCCTGGTGTTGACTAACCAGGTGGCTTTTGCTAAATGCGTATCCCAATGTTTAAACGTCCCACCACCCATTGCTCTCAGGGTAGTCTTTAACAATCCATTGTATCGCTCAATTTTCCCGGAGGCTGGTGCATGGTAAGGGATGTGATGCACCCACTCAATGCCGTGCTCTTTGGCCCAGGTGTCTATGAGGTTGTTTCGGAAATGAGTCCCGTTGTCTGACTCAATTCTTTCTGGGGTGCCATGTCGCCACAGGACTTGCTTTTCAAGGCCCAGGATGGTGTTCCGGGCGGTGGCATGGGGCACGGGATATGTTTCCAACCATCCGGTGGTTGCTTCCACCATGGTGAGCACATAGCGCTTGCCTTGGCGGGTCTGTGGGAGCGTGATGTAATCAATCTGCCAGGCCTCCCCATATTTATATTTCAGCCATCGTTCACTATACCCAAGGGGCTTGAACTGCTTGGCTTGCTTGATTGCAGCGCATGTTTCACACTCATGAATAACCTGTGCAATACTGTCCATAGTTAAGTCCACCCCTCGATCACGAGCCCATTTATACGTTGCATCCCTTCCTTGATGGCCTGAGGCGTCATGGGCCCACCGAGCTATAAATAATTCACCCTTATGTTGCCAGTCCAAATCCACCTGAGCCACTTCAATCTTAGCAGCCTGATCTACTTGCTGGTTGTTTTGATGTTCTTCAGTGGCCCGACTCTTAGGTACATGAGCATCTACGTGACGAACTTTTACAACCAGGTTCTCTACCCGGGCAGCAATATCTTGCCACAATGCGGCAGCCCAGATTGGTTTGCCTCTGCGCTGCCAGTTGCTCTGCTGCCATTGCTGCAGCCACCCCCACAGGGCATTTGCCACCATCCATGAGTCAGTATAGAGATAAAGGACTGGCCACTTTTCTCTTTCAGCAATATCTAAAGCCAGCTGGATGGCTTTCACCTCTGCAAACTGACTCGACTCCCCTTCTCCTTCAGCAGTTTCTGCGACTTGTCGTATAGGACTCCATTGTCGTGGTTTAGCCCCAGCCAGCAACTCAGTACCATGCAGCCGCTCGCTCACTCCCCCTACCCCGATGGGATGGGGGAGAGAATTGGAGGAGTAAGAGTGAGAAACACTCCTGGGTTGAGATAAGAACAGTTTAATAATTGAAATAAAGTAAAATAGTAATGCTAATAGTAACAGTATAATAATGGTAATAATAATAATGATACACGAAGCAAGTGATGCACAATGCAATTGCTCACCACCCGCCGACCGATACCCAGACAGTTCCCGAGCAGCGATCGCTGCTCCCCGGCCAACCCCCCCCCAGTTTCTATACTGAGCATGACGTCATATGGTATGGAATAGCCCTTTGGTCAGTTTGGATCAAGTATTCTGGCTGTGCCCCCTCCCAGTTTCTTGTGCGCCTGGCAGAGCATGGGAAGCTGAAAAAGTCCTTGACTAGCATAAGCAGTACTCAGCAACAACTAAAAACATCAGCATGTTATCAACATTCTTCTCCTACTAAATCCAAAACACAGCACTATGCCTGCTGCTAGGAAGAAAATTAACTCTATCCCAGCCGAAACCAGGACACCATACAGCAGCTTTCCACCTCCGATGCTTTCCCACGAGACGACAGGACCCATCAGTGAACAGGGCATATTGCTTTTCATTTTCTGGCAATTTATTATACAGTGGGGCCTCTTCAGCACGTGTCACCTCCTCCTCTGGTGATATTCTAAGGTTTTTTCCTTCTGGCCAGTCCATGATCACTTCCAAGATTCCTGGGCGACTGGGGTTTCCTATTCGAGCCCGTTGTGTGATCAATGCAACCCACTTACTCCATGTAGCATCAGTTGCATGATGTGTAGAGGGGACCCTCCCTTTGAACATCCAGCCCAACACCGGCAGTCGGGGTGCCAGCAGGAGCTGTGCTTCAGTACCAACCACTTCTGAAGCAGCTCGAACCCCTTCATATGCTGCCAGTATCTCCTTCTCAGTTGGAGTATAGCGGGCTTCGGATCCTCTGTATCCCCGACTCCAAAACCCTCGGGGTCGACCTCGAGTCTCCCCTGGTGCTTTCTGCCAGAGGCTCCAGGTAGGGCCATTCTCCCCGGCTGCAGTGTAGAGCACATTTTTAATATCCTGCCCTGCCCGGACTGGCCCAAGGGCTACTGCATGAACTATCTCACGTTTAATTTGTTCAAAGGCTTGTTGTTGCTCAGGGCCCCATTTGAATTCATTCTTCTTCCGGGTCACTTGATAGAGAGGGCTTACGATCTGGCTGTAATTTGGAATATGCATTCTCCAAAACCCCACAACGCCTAAGAAAGCTTGTGTTTCCTTTTTGCTAGTTGGTGGGGACATAGCTGTTATTTTGTTGATCACATCCATTGGGATCTGACGACGTCCATCTTGCCATTTTATTCCTAAAAACTGGATCTCCTGTGCAGGTCCCTTGACCTTACTCTGTTTTATGGCAAAACCAGCCTTCAGAAGGATTTGGACTATTTTCTTTCCCTTCTCAAAAACATCTTCTGCTGTGTTGCCCCACACAATGATGTCATCAATGTACTGCAGATGTTCTGGAGCTTCACCCTGTTCCAGTGCTGTCTGGCTCAGTCCATGGCAAATGGTGGGGCTGTGCTTCCACCCCTGGGGCAGTCGGTTCCAGGTGTACTGAACACCCCTCCAGGTAAAAGCAAACTGGGGTCTGCACTCTGCTGCCAAAGGGATGGAGAAAAATGCATTAGCAATATCAATTGTGGCATACCACCTAGCTGCCTTTGACTCCACTTCCTATTGAAGTTCTAGCATGTCTGGCACGGCAGCACTCAGCGGCGGTGTAACTTCGTTCAGGCCACGATAGTCCACTGTTAGTCTCCACTCCCCATTAGACTTTCGCACTGGCCATATGGGACTGTTAAAGGGTGAGCGAGTCTTGCTGATCACTCCCTGGCTCTCCAGTCGACGAATCAGGTTATGGATGGGAATCAGGGAGTCTCGGTTGGTGCGATATTGCCGCCTGTGCACAGTTGTGGTAGCGATCGGCACCTGTTGTTCCTCAACCTTCAGCAACCCTACAATCGAAGGGTCCTCTGAGAGACCGGGCAAGGTGGACAACTGTTTAATTTCCTCTGTCTCCAAAGCAGCTATACCAAAAGCCCACCGGTACCCTTTTGGGTCCTTGAAATACCCTCTCCTGAGGTAGTCTATGCCAAGGATGCACAGAGCATCTGGGCCAGTCACAATGGGGTGCTTTTGCCACTCATTCCCAGTTCGGCTCACTTCAGCTTCCAGTACAGTTAGCTGTTGGGATCCCCCTGTCACTCCAGAAATACAAATGGGTTCTGCCCCTCTATAGTTTGATGGCATTAGCGTGCACTGTGCACCAGTGTCCACTAGAGCCTTATACTCCTGTGGGTCTGACGTTCCAGGCCATCGAATCCACACAGTCCAGTAAACCCGGTTGTCCCTTTCCTCCACCTGGCTGGAGGCAAGGCCCCTCTAACACTGGTCACAGTATTCGCTGTTCACTTCCTGTAAATGTGAATCAAAAGTCCCCTGATCAAGGTCGGAAGTAAAATTAGCCCTCTTACTCTGTCTCGGGAACTGCTCACTGGAAACTGGAGCTGCAATTTTCCTGGGAGAACCGCCTTTTCTAATAGTTTTTCCTTGCAACTCACGCACCCGTGCCTCTAAGGTTGAGGTGGGTTTTCCATCCCACTTCCTCATGTCCTCTCCATAATCACGCAGGTAAAACCACAGGGTGCCCCGTGGTGTGTATCCTCTATATCCTCTCTCTTGAGCATAGGGACGTTGACTCCTAATGGCTGAGACACTGGTCCGTGCAGGTGGGGAGTAGGACAGATCCTCTCTGAGTTGTTGGAATTCTTGGCACAGTTTTTCCACAGCCGAGACACAGGCCCGTAGGGAGGAAGAGAGCTTTTCTTCGTAGTCCCGGAGTTGTCTAGCCACTTCATCCACCGTTGGTGCCTCGTCGTCTTTCCAGGCTAGTATTGCCAACGAGTTGGAATACGATGCTGGTGCGCTCCGTACCACCTTCCGCCACATGGATTGTGTGCACCTGACTTCATCTGGGTCTTTGGTTAACCGCTCATCATTCAGGTCACTGTAAATCACCTCCAGCACGCCTAATTCCCTCAGGTACTGGATACCTTTCTCTACGGTGGTCCATTTGCTTGGGCGGTATAAAACATCCTCCTTGAAGGGATACCTTTCCTTCACGCTTGACAGAAGTCGCCTCCAGAGGCTGAGCGGTTTTGCCCCTTTTCCAATTGCTTTGTCAATGCCCCCTTCCCTGGAAAGGGATCCCAGCTGCTTGGCTTCCCTACCCTCTAAATCCAGGCTACTGGCCCCGTTATCCCAGCATCGGAGCAGCCAGGTGATGATGTGCTCGCCTGGATGACGACCGAAATCTTTTCGCATATCTCGCAGCTCACTCAGGGATAGGGATCGGGTGGTCACCATCTCATTTATGGGTTCTTCCTCCTCTGGTTCTCGTGATGGCCCTGGTTCATCTTCATCCCTTACTAAACGAACTGATTTCCTCGTGTATTTTTTCTTCTGTATAGGGGCAACTGATACCGGCGCAGGTTGGTTCTCTGGTTTAGCCACAGTGTCTGTCACTGGGGTTGGAGTAGCCGCAGTGCTCATGGCTGTGGCTGGAGTAGCCACAGTGCCTGGGGCAGGGGTTTGAGTAGCTGCAAGGCCTGTAGTGGGGGTTGGAGTAGCCGCAGGGCCTGTAGTGGGGGTTTGAGTAGCCACAGTGCTTGTTGTTTTGTCATCAGATCCAGAGACCTTCTCTTTCTTTTGAGGGTACTGATTAGCGTTGACCACGGCTCGATAGGCATGGGCCAGTCCCCAGCATGTTGCAATGATTTGTGTCTCTCTGGAGCTACCAGGGTGACAACATACTTCTTCCAAATACTTTACTAATTCTTCAGGATTCTGCACTTGTTCAGGGGTGAAGTTCCAAAACACTGGAGGTCCCCACTGCCCTAGGTACTTGCGCATACGATCCCACACACCCTGCCACTCATAACTATCCAGCCTTGGGGTAGATCTCTGGATGGTATTTTTAAACTGCTTACTGACCTTTATCAAAACGGAAACAACATTCCCAAGAATTATCAATAGAAGTATCTTAACTGCCCAGGGATGTTCAAGATACAGGAAAGTTGTTGTAATGAAGGAGGAAACATCATAGAAGAAAGCAGCAAAGGTGCCATTCTGTATTTCCTCCACAACAAGCCTCTCAGAGTAAGAAGTATAATTGCTAACTCTCTCTATAAGATAGTACCCGAAGTACAGTAGTGACTTCTGTATGAAACCCAAATACCAAAGAATGCTCAAGGTCAGGGTTTTGATAAGGAGCCTCCCAAGCAAAAGATCATGAATCACTGCAGAGCATAGCACACTACACAAACTGACAGCAAGCTTTAACGCATGCTGCAAAAAAAAAGAACATGGTGCAGATCAGAAGAACTAATATCGTGACCGGCAACTGTTAACAGACTCCTTAATACACTCTGGTTAATCTGTTGTTATCTCGAACCCTTCGTGCCCCACGTTGGGCGCCAAAAAGGACTGTCGTGGTTTAGCCCCAGCCAGCAACTAAGCACCACGCAGCCGCTCGCTCACTCCCCCTACCCCGATGGGATGGGGGAGAGAATTGGAGGAGTAAGAGTGAGAAACACTCCTGGGCTGAGATAAGAACAGTTTAATAATTGAAATAAAGTAAAATAGTAATGCTAATAGTAACAGTATAATAATGATAATAATAATAATGATACACGAAGCAAGTGATGCACAATGCAATTGCTCACCACCCGCCGACCGATACCCAGACAGTTCCCAAGCAGCGATCGCTGCTCCCCGGCCAACCCCCCCCCAGTTTCTATACTGAGCATGACGTCATATGGTATGGAATAGCCCTTTGGTCAGTTTGGATCAAGTATTCTGGCTGTGCCCCCTCCCAGTTTCTTGTGCGCCTGGCAGAGCATGGGAAGCTGAAAAGTCCTTGACTAGCATAAGCAGTACTCAGCAACAACTAAAACATCAGCGTGTTATCAACATTCTTCTCCTACTAAATCCAAAACACAGCACTATGCCTGCTGCTAGGAAGAAAATTAACTCTATCCCAGCCGAAACCAGGACACTATTCCATCTCTTTCTCCTGATCGGCATCTATCCCTTTTTCCCCACAATTGCTCTGACCTGTTCCCTAGCGTCCTTTTCTTCTCTGCGCCTGTACGTGCCACTCCGTGTCCCTGCCTTCCTATCTCCCTCCTTCCTTCCTTCTCTTTCTCTATCCCTTTTTCTTGCTCACTGTCACTGTTTTTTTTCATCAGCTCACCGTCTGCTTCCTGTTCTAGTTTGTGTTGTCCTCTGTCTCTCCGCAGGGCTCCTAATACCTCCCTTTCTTTCTCCAACCCCCTGTGCTTCTCAAGGTCTTCGTCTTTCTCTCCCTCTCATTGTCATTATTCTTGTCTGTTGCTCTGTCTCGCTGCTTATCCCGTCGTTTCTCGCTATCTTCCTTTGTCCCACTCCCTGCCTGTATTCATGTTTGTCTCTGTCCTGTTGACCATCCCAGGTGTTTTTTTCTTCTCCATCTCCATCCTGCTGCTGCCCTGTTTTGTTCCTCCTCCCCCCCCCATCTGCCCTGCTCCCTGTCACTCTTTCTGCACCTTGTCCTCTGTCCCTGCTGCTTTTTTTTCCATCTCTGTCCAGCGCTCTGTCCCTTTCTTTTTTTCCTCTTGCTATCGCTCTGCCCTGCTTCCTCTCTCTATCTTTTCTGTCTTTCTTTCCCTCTGCCCCATTCCCTCTTCCATTCTTTCTAACTGTGTCCCCCTGTCCAGCTGGCTGTCCCTTCTTTCCTCTCTCTCTTTTCGGATCTCCCTATCTCTCTGTCCAGCTGCTCATCACAGTTGTTTTTTTCCCTCCAATGCTGTCCAGCTCTCTGTCCGTTTTTTCTCTCTCTGTCATTCTGTCGCGCTCCCTGTGTCTCTATTTTTAATTTTTCCATCTCTGTCCTGCAGCCCGGTGCTGGTTTCCACACCCCCGGCCCTCTCTCCTGTCCTGCTACCCATCCTAGGCCTTTTTTCCCTCCATCTCTGTCCTGCTTCCTGGCTCTAATTTTTGCCTGTCTTGCGCTTTGTCCTGCCTTCCTCTCCCTTTTTTCTCTCTCTGTATCGCCTTGTCTTGCTCCCTGTCTTTCTCGGACAAGCTGTGTCCTGCTCCTTGTCCTTTTTCCCCACCCTCCCCATCTCCTAGCTTTCTTCCTCTCTGCCTTTTTTTCTTCGTCTCTCCTTCTGCCCCAATGCTTCTTTCTCTCTGTCACTGTCTCTGTCCCTCCTTTCTTCTTCCTCTCCTCCACTCCCCCCCATCTCTCTCTCCCTCCGTCCTGCTCGCAGACTCAACGTTTTCTTGCTCCATCTCTCTGCAGGGCTGGCGGGGGCAGAAGCGGCCCTGGGACAAACGCTGCAGCGGGGTCGTTGAGGGGTTTTGGGGCCAAGCCCCTGCCTGGCCGGGGCGAGTAGAGGCAGCCCGGTCCCATCCCATCCCCGGCTGCTCCTCGCTGGGGCTGGGCGGCCTCTGCCGCTCTCGGCGTGAGTCGGGCTGAGAAACCTTTGTGAGTTTGAGGATGCTACAGATACTCCGCATCAAACCCAGAGAAAAGGCAAATGTGCTGCCGGTGCCGAAAAGCTGATGAAAAATTGCAGTTACCGGAGCATGCCTCGTTCCTGCATCGGTCCCTTGGGAGTCACAAATGTTTTCCTTTCAGGTAAAAGAACAAGCTTTCATCTAGGATAAATTAAGAGCTGCCTGTAACTTTCGGTAGGGTCAAGTGCTTCTCTTCTGTTTGTTCATACTAGTTTTATGGGCAAGTTGGCAATAGCCTTTTATTTTTCTGCGCGTCGCTAAATTTTTAGTAATATGTGGTGTCGGCATAGTTGATTTTTGAGCAGCTAGATGCCACTAGAAGCATAATGAATGACACGTGATGGAAACCGGTGCTTAAGCTTGATTTTGATACGATTTTTTTTTGTTTCTTTGTTTGCTTTCATTAGAATGTTGGTGGCGTGTTGTCCCGTGGCTCGATCCGCATTCTGTTCCATGGAACCTTCCATCTAGGACTTTGAAGTAAAAAAAGTTTGCCCTTCCAACAAAGGGCTGGTCATTCATAGGACTGAGGTGTAGACTTGGAGCGTCTCTAAGGTACGTGATCAGAATTGAAGCCAAATTTCACTTAACGTTGCTGCTGTTTGTCTTCACTTTCATGAATTTCCTCGCCGCTCCCTCGTGGTTGGGAGCTCTGAACTGTCATTTTTTTTCAGTCTCTAACACATTTGGGTTCCCCCAACCTCCCCCCCCCCGCCCCCTGCCAAGGAGAGGCTACGTTTGAAACTTAAGTAGTGTCCTCACAAATGCGTCAGTCGATAAAACTGAATTATGGTTATTAAAACCATAAGCATGATACCAGTCGTAGAGATCTGGGCTACTTGTGAATGTGTATTCGTCACATGCAAATGTCATCGGGGAAACAGATCGCCTGTGCTTCATGCTCTGACAAGACAGCATGGTGAGACAGGGAGGAGCTCCGAAAGGAAAAAAAGATACATGGTCATGGTTTCGGTTTGTTGTTGCTTGGTTTTGGTGTGTTGGGTTTTGATGTTTGGGGGGTTTTTGGGTTTTTGTTGGTTGGTTGGTTGATTTGTTTGTTTTAAAAAGAGCGCAGTGTTGACCGGTGGCAGCCTGCAGGGCTCTGTTGCCGCCTGACCTCTCCTTTTCTGCTCTTTCCCTCCTCTTTCATGGCTCTAATTTTCATTTGGATCGTTTCAGAAGAGCAGTGAAGTTACTTGCCTGTGTCCGTGTGGTGGTAATACCAGGAAGGTAAATGCTTGAACCAGTAGCGAGTCGCTTGGCCACAAGTAGCATTTCTGAAGGAAGAACAGCAGTAACAAGAAGCCAAATAGCAAGTCACCAGAAATGTGCGTGTGTCAGACATCGAAGTTTTATTGTCAAATGTCGTTTGGTAATGTGTTCCAAATGGCTATTTTTGGTAAGCATAAATTTTTCGGGAAAGCCGGGGTCGTGCGTGCAAAAATAGTTCCCTCTGTGCGTCCTGCTACGTAAATAGCATGGGAGGATAGGCTGTGCAGCGGCGGGGCCGTTGTTTCCTCCTCTCAGTATTGCCGTAGTAGCGTTGCAATATTTCGACCTAACAGATGGGTTTAGGAATGGAAAGAGAATGCCTGTTTTCTGTAAAGGCTCTAAATGCCAACCCTTTGTCTGCCGCTTTTCTGTGCGCGAGATGAAGCTATTTTATTTTTCTCCCTTGTTCCTGGTCTAAATATTTCTGAAGCCGTTGCTGCTCTCGGGAAAGCCAAAGGCACCTGGATTTGTGCAGCCGGAAAGAAAGGGGGGGGGAGGGGGGTGGCAACCAAAAAAACAACCCCACCAAAAGCCCAAAACAACCCCTCTTTCTCAAGAATGACACCAAAAGCAAGAATCACCAATTTTTATGTTGTGGGAAAGCGCTGAAAAACCCCAGAATTGAATATGTTTGGAAAAAGCAAACAAATGCCGTTTTTCTATTGTGGAAATGCCAAAAAGAAAGAAAGGCAAAAACTAGAACAAAACCCAAACAAACCCCACGTCCTGGTTTCGGCTGGGATAGAGTTAATTTTCTTCCTAGCAGCAGGCATAGTGCTGTGTTTTGGATTTAGTAGGAGAAGAATGTTGATAACACGCTGATTTTTTTAGTTGTTGCCGAGTACTGCTTATGCTAGTCAAGGACTTTTCAGCTTCCCATGCTCTGCCAGGTGCACAAGAAGCTGGGAGGGGGCACAGCCAGAATAGTTGATCCCAACTGCCCCCAAGGGCCACTCCATACCATACAGTGTCATGGGCAGTATAGAAACTGGGGGGGGTTGGCCGGGGAGCAGCGATCGCTGCTCAGGAACTGTCTGGGCATCGGTCGGCGGGTGGTGAGCAATTGCATTGGGCATCACTTGTTTTGGATATTATTATTACTCTTATTATAATATTATTATTTATTTTATTTCAATTATTAAACTGTTCTTATCTCAACCCTGGAGTGTCTCTCACTCTTACTCCTCCGATTCCCTCCCCCATCCCATCGGGGTAGGGGCAGCGAGCGAGCGTCTGCGTGGTGATGAGTTGCTGGCTGGGGCTAAGCCATGACACCCCAGCCCCTAATTTGGGCTAAATGTGGGGTGAAACGCTGGCAGTTTGAGGAGCACCGCCGAGCGTTATCCAGCGTGAATCCGGTGTGGGTCAGTTATGCGGCGCGGATCGGATCGCCTGCTGCGGGTTGCCCCAGGTGAGTTATCTGCTGTGGATTACCCTGGGCGGACCCCCTGGCGTAGGTCATCCCCACGCGTGTCCCCCCGTGCACCTTTTCAGCCGCATGTACCCCTTTGTCCGTCCGTGTCCTCCTCCCCGTCCCCCTCTGTCTCCCTGCCCTCCCGAATGCTTTCCACCCGAGCGTCCCCCTGCACGAGGCTTTCCCCCAGGTGAGTTGTTTTTCCCCGGGGACGTGCCCCCGCCTCCGCCCCACCATATTGGGCACAGCCCCCCATAACCCCTCTGCTTCTGGGCCCTCAGGGCGCTGCTTGCAGCCCCCCAGACGCTTCCCTGCACCCCGCTCCCAGCCCCGTCTCCCTCCTCCGCTGTTTTGGATTAGTGCTGGGAACGGCGTTGATGACACGCTGGTGTTCTAGCCACTGCCGAGCAGCGTTTGCACCGAGCTGAGGCTTTTCCGGCTCCTCGTACCGCCCCGCCGCCGAGCGGGCTGGGGGGCACGAGGGGTTGGGAGGGGGCACGGGCGGGACAGCTGACCCCAGCTGACTAAAGGGCCGTTCCGGACTACACGACGTCGTGTTCTCAGCTAATCGAGAAGCCCTGCACAGGAAGCCTTCCTCGTGTGTAGGCGGGATGAGGAGAGCAGAGGTGAGGACAGCGCAGAGGTGAGGACAGGTGCACAGAGAACAGCGAAGCCCAAGAATCGCCGGCGTGTTGCTCATTCGCATCCGGGTCCTGCAGCGGCAGCCCGGCGCATGCGCTTTGCCGCGCTCTGTGCTGCCACGTGGTGCGCGAAATGCGGTCGTGGAGCTCCGGCCCCGCGCATGCGCAGTGGGGCTCTTTCCCGTGGCTCGGTGCTGCCACCCGGTGACCAAAATTTGGTACTGCAGCCCTAGCCCCGCTCGATCGCCGAAGGGTGCCGGGAGTCGCCGAAGGGCGGCGGCGGGTGCCGAAGGGTGCCGGGAATCGCCGAAGGGCGGCGGCGAGCGCCCGAAGAGTGCCGGGAATCGCCGAAGGGCGGCGGCGAGCGCCGAAGAGTGCCGGGAATCGCCGAAGGGCGGCGGCGAGCGCCGAAGAGTGCCGGGAATCGCCGAAGGGCGGCGGCGAGCGCCGAAGAGTGCCGGGAATCGCCGAAGAGTGCCGGGAATCGCCGAAGAGTGCCGGGAATCGCCGAAGGGCGGCGGCGAGTGCCGAAGGGAATCGGGGAGTGCCGAAGGGAGGCGGGAATTGCCCTCGGGGGGCCACTCCGACCCATGGGTCCCTCAGGGGGGCACCGCTGGGTCCCAGGGGGGCAACGAACCTCCCCCCTGCTGGGGGGGTGATGCCGCTGTACGCCCCCCGCCGCCCCGTCTCCCCAGTTCGGGGGGGTTCACCCAGCTGTGCCCCCCCCCTCCTCCCAGGGTCCCCCCTCCCCGGGATGCCGGGGGCCACCCACGGCCCCGTCCCCGTCCTCCGCATGTTCGGGGTGACGGCAGCCGGCACCAGCGTCTGCCTCCACGTCCACGGCTTCGCCCCCTACTTCTACGTCCTGGGGCCCCCCGTGAGTCGGGGACCCCCCCGAACACCCCCTCACACCCACCCCCCCGCAGCTACGCCCGGGGATTCTCTAGTGCCTCCTGTAAGGGTTGTGCTCCCCATGGCAGGAGGGGGCTCCGTGCCCCCCCCAAATTCCCCCAGCGCCCTGGGAGCCACCCCTAGCTGTCTCTGTGGTTTCTCCACTGTCTCGTACAAGGGTTGTGCTCCCTGTGGCATATGGGGGGGTCATGGGGGTACAGGGGGAGATTGGGGGGTCATGGGGGGACATCAGGGGTCACGGGAGGACAGGGGGAGATTGGGGGTCATGGGGGGGACATCAGGGAGGTCATAGGTGGTACAGGGGGACATTGGAGGGTCACAGGAGGGATGGGGGACGTCAGAGGGGGACATCGAGGGGGTCACAGGCCGCAGGGGTCTCTTTGCCTTAAAAAAGAGGGTCTCTTTGCCTTACTGGTGGTTGGCGGTTGAACTCTTTTCATCTCAACCCATGAGTTTTCTCACTTTTTATTCATGTCTCATTCTACGAAATAATCAGAAAAGAACTTTCAAGATGCTGCTGCCGTCCGGTGAGCACTGCAGCTCGGCAGCCGCACATGCGGGGGTGCGTCCATGTGCTCGGCAGTGCCGTCCGTCGGTAACAGCCACGCGATGCCGCCGCACCTGCGGGGCGATGCCGCCGTGCTCGGCGCTGCCCGCCGGTAAGGAAACGCCGCTGCCGCCCCCGGCCGTGCTCTCGGCGCGCACGAGGCGGAACAGCAGCGCCGGTGCTGGCCCTGGGCGAGCGTGGTTCCTGCAGCGCTGGCACCGCGCGGGTCGGCAGCAGCGCCGCTGCAGCCTTGGCTGCCGCTGCAGCGCGGCAGGGTGCTCCGTCTTGCTCCTGCAGCCCATCGCTGGTTTTTTCCTTTTTCCATCTCTTTGTCCTGATCTGTATCTGTCTCTTTACCGCGCCCCGACTTTCTCTGGCCTGTTCCCTGGCGTTCTCTTCCTCGCTGCGCCTGTACGTGCTGCTCCGTGTCCCTGCCTTCCTATCGCTCTCCTACCTTCCTTCTCTTTCTCTCCCTATCCCTTTGTCAGCCTTGGTCCTGTCTCTCTCCCTGTCTCTCATGATTCTTTCTTAATCTGCGCCCTGCTCCCTGTCCCGTTTCTTTTCTTCTCTCTGCCCTCCATCCTCCCGCTAAATTTTTGCCTGTATATCTCCGTACCGCTGCCTGTCCCATTGTTTCTCGCTACACCCCCCCTGCCCAGCTCGTCGTCCCGTTATTCCCCTCTGTCCCGCTCCCTTTCTTCTCATCCTGCAGCCCAGCGCTGGTTTGTCTTTCTCCCTCTCTTTGTCCTGATCCATGTCTCTCTTTTCCCCCTCAATCCCTCTGGCTCGTTCGCTATACTTTTCTCTTTCTCCCTCCCTTATTGCTCTCATGCGGGTTCTCTCTCGATCTGGCTGTTGGGCTCCCCGCTCGTCACTTTCTCTCCCTCTGGCCTGCTCCCCGACCCTGTTTGTTCTTCTGCTGTGTCCCTGCGGGGCTCCTCGTGCCTTTTTTTTAGCGATGCGTGCATCTGGCTGTCCTTTTCCCTGTGCCTTTCTTTCTCTGCTCCTCTGTCTTTCTCCCTCGTCTTATTTTTTCTTTCCGTTGCTCTGTCCTGCTCCCCATCGCATCCCCAGGTGCAGCTAGAGTCGGTCAGTCATCGCTGTGGATAAATGGGGGCTTGTTCTTTCTGTCTCGCAGGGGCGGTGCTGAGGACTCACTT
Source organism: Pelecanus crispus (assembly GCF_030463565.1). NCBI lineage: Eukaryota > Metazoa > Chordata > Aves > Pelecaniformes > Pelecanidae > Pelecanus > Pelecanus crispus. The sequence continues at coordinate 208,613 of NW_027461499.1, read as the reverse complement.
GTTGGTTCCTCTCCGGGGACGTCGTTGACTGTCCCTGGCTCGGACTTGCATGGTTTTCGCCTTTGGCCCCATTGTCCTGGCGGCACGGGTGAAAAGGGGCAGGCGGAGCGCTTCCTGGCTGTGGCCGGGAGCTGCCGCGGCTGAATCTGGGGAGGCCGGAGACAGGTAAAACAGCCAAAGAATAAAATAAAGAGGGTGCAGCCGGCAGCTGCCTCCCGCTGCAGGCAAGAGAGCGCCTGCCTCTGCGGGTGAGGAAGGATCCCGCTTTGTAGTCGTGTAGCGCGTGAGCGAGCGAGCAAGCAAGGAAGCAAGCAAGGCCACGTCTAGGAAGCCTTGTCTCGTGAGAGCTGTAAGACAGCCCCGTATCCTCTTAGGTGGAGGACAGCCAAGCGACCGGAGTTACAGAAGAGGAAGGGAGAAGGAAGCGTCCGAGCTGGCAAATTCTCCCGAGAGCGAAGGCTGCGGTGAGTCCTGGGCCCTCGGGGCCCTGTCTCCCTTCCCGTGTGTCTGGTTGCCTCCCTGCCCCGCCCCTGGCGCCCTCACTTTCCCACGCCACTGCAATTTTTTGTGGGGGTTAATTTCTGCCCCCCCCCCCCCCCTCCCCGCCCCCTTCTCCCCTGTACCTCCTTTCTGCATCTCGCTCTGAGCATCTGCCTGTCCCCATCTTTTAGGTCCTCCCTCTCTCTGCCCTGTAGCCCATGGCTAGTTTTTTCCTTCTGTGTCTCTCTCTGCCCGGCACCCGGCCGCTACTTTTGCATTCCTGCCTCTGTGTCCTGTAGCCCGTCACTATTTTTGCCGTCGCTGGCTCCCCCCCGCCCCCTTCTCCATCTCGCTCTTTTTTCGCTTCCCATCCCTGTTTTTTAATTCCTTCCTCTCTGCTGTGTAGCCCTTCGCTTTTTCCTTTTCTCCATCTCTCTGTGTCCGTGCCGGTACCCCCGTGGCTGGATGCCAGGCGCCCACCAAAGGTGCTCTGTCGCTCCCCTCTTCAGCTGGACAGCGGAGAGAAAAAATAGAATGAAAAGCTCGTGGGTTGAGATAAGGACAGGGAGAGATCGCTCAGCAATTACTGTCATGGGCAAAACACAGGCTCAACTTGAGGAAACCAGTCTAATTGATTACCAATCAAATCGGGGTAGGATAATGAGAAATAAGAACTGAATCTTAAAACACCTAAATCTTAAAACACCTTCCCCCCACCCCCTCCCTTCTTCCCGGGCTCAACTTCACTCCCGATTTCTCTACCTCCCTCGTCCCGAGCAGCGCAGGGGAACTGGGGAATGTGGGTTGCGGTCTGGATTTTTCCCCTCAGTCTCTCTCTGCCGGGCTCCCTCTCTTTGTGTTTTCATTTCACGTTTTCTGTCCCGTAGCTCCACGCTATTTGCTTGCCTTTCTCCGTCTCTCTCTGGCCAGCTCTCTGCCCCTTTTCGTGGATTCCTTGTTCTCCGCCCTGTAGGCTGTCGCTTTTGTCCTTTGTCCATCTCACTGTCTCTGGCTCCCCGCGGACCCTATTTTAGAATTGCCCCCCCCTCTTCTTTCTGTACACATTGCTACCCTTTTTGCTCTCCTGCTCTCTTTTTTTTCCAGCTCCCTGTCCCTATTTCTTTATTCTTCCCTCTTCGCCCTGCAGCGTGTAGCTGCGGGGTTTGGTTTGTGTTGTCATCCCACGCACCCTCCCGGGCCCTTCCCTCCGTTGTTCGCTGTCCTGGTTCCCTGTCCCTGTTGTTTCATTCCTCCCTCTCTGCCATGCTCTTGCCGCTGCTTTTTTGTCTTTCCCCATGTCTCTCGGTCCAGCTTCCTGCCCCTGTTCTTCTCTCCTCCCTCTCTGTCTTGCTGCCCGTCCCAGGTTTCTCCCGCATCTCCATCCTGCTCCCCGTCCCTCTTTGTCAGTGTCTGTCCAGCTCCCTCTCCCCCTTTCTGCAGCCTCTCTCCCTGCTGCTTCTTTCTCCACCTCTGTCGGGCTCCCTCGTCCCCGTCCTTCTCTTGCTGTCCCATTCCCTGCCTCGTGCTTTCTCTCTCCCCCCGCCGTCCAGCGCCCCGCTCCTCATTTTTGGCGTCCCCCACCTCTGTCCGTTCCCCGCCGAACTGACGAGCGTGGCTCCCGGAACCACTGCCAGGGTGTCCCAGGGGCAGGGGGAGTGTCGGGGGCCCTGAGCCCCGGAGCAGACTCGCTCCCGGGACTTGTTACGTGTGTGTGACTGAATAAACACTCGCCGGCTGAATTTGCGCTCCCTTTGCACCAGGCAAGGGGCTGTGATGGGGCCCAGGGTAGGAGGTGACACGCTGTGGGGGTCAGGCAATGGCCCCCTGTTCCTGCTGGGCTCCAGCTGTGGGCCGGGGCTGGAGGAGCCCCAGGTGCGGGCAGTGAGGCTGATGGCCAGGGCCCCTCCCTGTAAAGGGGTGGCTGCCGGTGGAGGGGCTGGTGCTGCCGGTGCTGCCCTGCCCCGGGGGGCCGTGGAAGGGCCGGTGTGAGGCAAGGGGAGGAGTGGAGCGGTCGCCGGGCTGTGGCTGCACCTGCACCGAGGGAGAAGGTGAGCAGGGGCCGGGCGATGGACCGGGAGGGCGACGGTGCCTGCGGGGGGGTGCGGGGCTGCCTCGTCGTGTCGTGTCGTGTCGTGTCGTGTCGCAGCTGGCGGCGAGGGGAGCCGGGGCGTGTGGGGGTGCCGCGCCGTGTGCCGGAGCCGGGCGGCGGGGGCTGCCTGAGGAGCGCGGGGCTGCGCCGAGGGCTCGGCAGGGCTCCCGGGGGCGCCGGCGGGCGGGGGGAACGGCGGCGTCCCCGGAAGGGAGAAAGCGGGGCCGGCTGCCTCTGGCGGCGTGCCGGCAGCTGCGGTGCTGGGAAAGGGGCTTGCGGTCGGCCATGTTGTTGCCTGCGCGGGGCATGCCGGGAGCTGTAGTTTTCGCGGCACGGCCCAGTCACGCGGCAGCCTGGTGGCCGAATCGCGGTGCTGCGTCCCGGCGTTCGCGCGCCGGGTGTGGCCCCTCCGGCGCGCCGTCGGTGTCCGGCGCGTGCGCGGTGTGCGGGAGCGGCATGGCGGCGCGGCGGGCGCGATTGCCGGTGGCGGGTGAGGGCCAGGAGCAGCGGCGATGTGATGTGATGTGATGTGATGTGATGTGATGTGATGTGAGCGAGCCCCTTTGGTGGGTGCAGGGGTGTCTGCTGCCCGCCGGGCTCCCGGGGGTGGCGGGAGGGGAAGCTTCAAAGGTGCCGCTGCGGCAGGCTGCCGGGCAGCTGGGGGCGAGCGGGGTCGGGGCAGCCCCGGGGAGTTCCCCGAGAGAGAGCGGCGGTAGGAGGGAAGGAGGAGGACATGCCGCTGGCGCCGACGGCGGGCACGTCCCCAACTCGCCAGGGCTCCCCCTGAGCCCCCCCCCCCCCGGGCCCACTGAGCCCGTGCAGCTGCCCCCAGCTCCAGCACCTGCCCCGAAGCCTGTCCCGTAGCCCTAGATCACCCCCAAGGCCTGTCGCGAAGGCTGGAAGCTGGCCCTCGAACGCGCTGGATTCTCCCTTAATGCGGTACCGATAGCAGCAGTGCAGGGAAGGAGCGGTGTCTGCAGAAGCCCCTGCATAAGGAGGGGCTGTGGCCGGGGGCAGGCTCTGGTAATAATGGCCACTGGTTATTCTTTCCCCCTTCCAGAGGCCACGCTGAGGACACGGTTGCCCGTTCTTCCCCTGGAGATGCTGTTGACTGCCCCAGGTTCAGGCTGGCGTGGGTTGTCTGTGCCTGGCCTCGCACTCCTAGCGGTGTGGGGGAGAACAGGGGCAGGCGGAGCGCTTGCTGGCCGTGGAGGAGAGCTGCTGTGGCTGAAGCTGGCGAGGGCAGAGACAGGTAAAGCAGCTGAAGAATACGCTAAAGAGGGTGCAGCCGGCAGCTGCCTCCCGCTGCGGGCAAGAAAGCGCCTGCCTCTGCGGGCGAGGAAGGATCCCTCTTTGTAGTTGCAGAGCGCACGAGCGCGCGAGGCTACGCGTCTAGGCAGTCTTGTCTCGTGAGAGCTGTAAGAGACCCGTGTATTCTCTTAGGTGGAGGACAGCCAAGCGACCGGAGTTACAGAAGAGGAAGGGAGGAGAGAAGGAGAAGGAAGCGTCTGAACTGGGAAATTCCCCTGGCAGCGCTGAGAGCGAGAGCTGTGGTGAGTCCCGGGCCCTCGGGGCCCAGCCTCCCCTCTTGCGCGTCCCAGTCCCTTTATCTCTCCTTGCCTCTCTGTTCTTCCCTCCTGCTGCCTCTCCCTGTTTTTTTTCATCCTCTGTCTCTGTCCTGCAACCATTGGGGTTTTTTCCTATTTGTCGTGGTTTAGCCCCAGCCAGCAACTAAGCACCACGCAGCCGCTCGCTCACTCCCCCTACCCCGATGGGATGGGGGAGAGAATTGGAGGAGTAAGAGTGAGAAACACTCCTGGGTTGAGATAAGAACAGTTTAATAATTGAAATAAAGTAAAATAGTAATGCTAATAGTAACAGTATAATAATGATAATAATAATAATGATACACGAAGCAAGTGATGCACAATGCAATTGCTCACCACCCGCCGACCGATACCCAGACAGTTCCCGAGCAGCGATCGCTGCTCCCCGGCCAACCCCCCCCCAGTTTCTATACTGAGCATGACGTCATATGGTATGGAATAGCCCTTTGGTCAGTTTGGATCAACTGTTCTGGCTGTGCCCCCTCCCAGTTTCTTGTGCACCTGGCAGAGCATGGGAAGCTGAAAAGTCCTTGACTAGCATAAGCAGTACTCAGCAACAACTAAAACATCAGCATGTTATCAACATTCTTCTCCTACTAAATCCAAAACACAGCACTATGCCTGCTGCTAGGAAGAAAATTAACTCTATCCCAGCCGAAACCAGGACAGTATCCACCCCTTATTCTATACCATCTACGTCATGCACAGGCCCTCCCCTTTCCAATGTGTTCCAATTAATCACCACCGCTTTCCCTATCTTGATATACGCACAGATATCATTCCCTTCGTCTATGGCCCATCCCTCTAAAATGTCCTTTGAGTTCATTTAGCCCATGACTTTGGGTTCCATCTGTCATCACAGTCTTTCAGAGCAGGAGAGGTGGTGTGCAGTGTTGGACTGTTGCATGCTGAAGTCAGTTCTCATTCCAACATGGTTTCATCAAAGTTCATTTTCATTAAGCTGGGCAATTCTTACTGCAATACCATTGATGCGGCATATAGCAATCATAATATATAGTATTATATACTTAATATTAACCTACTATATTATTATATTAACATGCAGTTAAGAGATAACATATAGTTAAGAGATAACATACAGTATTATAAAGCAATTAATATTATACAATTCAGTTCATTAGCTATTTTCACCCAAAATCAAATTGCCTTGAGGTACACATTGGGCTTCCCCATCCTTTCGCATCACCCACCAAGTGCACCCAGGTCCTTGAGCAAAAGCAATCCCACGAATGGGTTTGCCTTTGCCAGAGGGGAAAGTAACCCAGACTGTCTTCCCCAGCATATTTTTCATGTGCACTACAGGAACTTTATCTCCTTCTACAGTACGTAGAAGTTTTGATTGGGCAGGGCCAGCTCGATTGGCAGATCCCCTGGTGTTGACTAACCAGGTGGCTTTTGCTAAATGCGTATCCCAATGTTTAAACGTCCCACCACCCATTGCTCTCAGGGTAGTCTTTAACAATCCATTGTATCGCTCAATTTTCCCGGAGGCTGGTGCATGGTAAGGGATGTGATGCACCCACTCAATGCCGTGCTCTTTGGCCCAGGTGTCTATGAGGTTGTTTCGGAAATGAGTCCCGTTGTCTGACTCAATTCTTTCTGGGGTGCCATGTCGCCACAGGACTTGCTTTTCAAGGCCCAGGATGGTGTTCCGGGCGGTGGCATGGGGCACGGGATATGTTTCCAACCATCCGGTGGTTGCTTCCACCATGGTGAGCACATAGCGCTTGCCTTGGCGGGTCTGTGGGAGCGTGATGTAATCAATCTGCCAGGCCTCCCCATATTTATATTTCAGCCATCGTTCACTATACCCAAGGGGCTTGAACTGCTTGGCTTGCTTGATTGCAGCGCATGTTTCACACTCATGAATAACCTGTGCAATACTGTCCATAGTTAAGTCCACCCCTCGATCACGAGCCCATTTATACGTTGCATCCCTTCCTTGATGGCCTGAGGCGTCATGGGCCCACCGAGCTATAAATAATTCACCCTTATGTTGCCAGTCCAAATCCACCTGAGCCACTTCAATCTTAGCAGCCTGATCTACTTGCTGGTTGTTTTGATGTTCTTCAGTGGCCCGACTCTTAGGTACATGAGCATCTACGTGACGAACTTTTACAACCAGGTTCTCTACCCGGGCAGCAATATCTTGCCACAATGCGGCAGCCCAGATTGGTTTGCCTCTGCGCTGCCAGTTGCTCTGCTGCCATTGCTGCAGCCACCCCCACAGGGCATTTGCCACCATCCATGAGTCAGTATAGAGATAAAGGACTGGCCACTTTTCTCTTTCAGCAATATCTAAAGCCAGCTGGATGGCTTTCACCTCTGCAAACTGACTCGACTCCCCTTCTCCTTCAGCAGTTTCTGCGACTTGTCGTATAGGACTCCATTGTCGTGGTTTAGCCCCAGCCAGCAACTCAGTACCATGCAGCCGCTCGCTCACTCCCCCTACCCCGATGGGATGGGGGAGAGAATTGGAGGAGTAAGAGTGAGAAACACTCCTGGGTTGAGATAAGAACAGTTTAATAATTGAAATAAAGTAAAATAGTAATGCTAATAGTAACAGTATAATAATGGTAATAATAATAATGATACACGAAGCAAGTGATGCACAATGCAATTGCTCACCACCCGCCGACCGATACCCAGACAGTTCCCGAGCAGCGATCGCTGCTCCCCGGCCAACCCCCCCCCAGTTTCTATACTGAGCATGACGTCATATGGTATGGAATAGCCCTTTGGTCAGTTTGGATCAAGTATTCTGGCTGTGCCCCCTCCCAGTTTCTTGTGCGCCTGGCAGAGCATGGGAAGCTGAAAAAGTCCTTGACTAGCATAAGCAGTACTCAGCAACAACTAAAAACATCAGCATGTTATCAACATTCTTCTCCTACTAAATCCAAAACACAGCACTATGCCTGCTGCTAGGAAGAAAATTAACTCTATCCCAGCCGAAACCAGGACACCATACAGCAGCTTTCCACCTCCGATGCTTTCCCACGAGACGACAGGACCCATCAGTGAACAGGGCATATTGCTTTTCATTTTCTGGCAATTTATTATACAGTGGGGCCTCTTCAGCACGTGTCACCTCCTCCTCTGGTGATATTCTAAGGTTTTTTCCTTCTGGCCAGTCCATGATCACTTCCAAGATTCCTGGGCGACTGGGGTTTCCTATTCGAGCCCGTTGTGTGATCAATGCAACCCACTTACTCCATGTAGCATCAGTTGCATGATGTGTAGAGGGGACCCTCCCTTTGAACATCCAGCCCAACACCGGCAGTCGGGGTGCCAGCAGGAGCTGTGCTTCAGTACCAACCACTTCTGAAGCAGCTCGAACCCCTTCATATGCTGCCAGTATCTCCTTCTCAGTTGGAGTATAGCGGGCTTCGGATCCTCTGTATCCCCGACTCCAAAACCCTCGGGGTCGACCTCGAGTCTCCCCTGGTGCTTTCTGCCAGAGGCTCCAGGTAGGGCCATTCTCCCCGGCTGCAGTGTAGAGCACATTTTTAATATCCTGCCCTGCCCGGACTGGCCCAAGGGCTACTGCATGAACTATCTCACGTTTAATTTGTTCAAAGGCTTGTTGTTGCTCAGGGCCCCATTTGAATTCATTCTTCTTCCGGGTCACTTGATAGAGAGGGCTTACGATCTGGCTGTAATTTGGAATATGCATTCTCCAAAACCCCACAACGCCTAAGAAAGCTTGTGTTTCCTTTTTGCTAGTTGGTGGGGACATAGCTGTTATTTTGTTGATCACATCCATTGGGATCTGACGACGTCCATCTTGCCATTTTATTCCTAAAAACTGGATCTCCTGTGCAGGTCCCTTGACCTTACTCTGTTTTATGGCAAAACCAGCCTTCAGAAGGATTTGGACTATTTTCTTTCCCTTCTCAAAAACATCTTCTGCTGTGTTGCCCCACACAATGATGTCATCAATGTACTGCAGATGTTCTGGAGCTTCACCCTGTTCCAGTGCTGTCTGGATCAGTCCATGGCAAATGGTGGGGCTGTGCTTCCACCCCTGGGGCAGTCGGTTCCAGGTGTACTGAACACCCCTCCAGGTAAAAGCAAACTGGGGTCTGCACTCTGCTGCCAAAGGGATGGAGAAAAATGCATTAGCAATATCAATTGTGGCATACCACCTAGCTGCCTTTGACTCCACTTCCTATTGAAGTTCTAGCATGTCTGGCACGGCAGCACTCAGCGGCGGTGTAACTTTGTTCAGGCCACGATAGTCCACTGTTAGTCTCCACTCCCCATTAGACTTTCGCACCGGCCATGTGGGACTGTTAAAGGGTGAGCGAGTCTTGCTGATCACTCCCTGGCTCTCCAGTCGACGAATCAGGTTATGGATGGGAATCAGGGAGTCTCGGTTGGTGCGATATTGCCGCCTGTGCACAGTTGTGGTAGCGATCGGCACCTGTTGTTCCTCAACCTTCAGCAACCCTACAATCGAAGGGTCCTCTGAGAGACCGGGCAAGGTGGACAACTGTTTAATTTCCTCTGTCTCCAAAGCAGCTATACCAAAAGCCCACCGGTACCCTTTTGGGTCCTTGAAATACCCTCTCCTGAGGTAGTCTATGCCAAGGATGCACGGAGCATCTGGGCCAGTCACAATGGGGTGCTTTTGCCACTCATTCCCAGTTCGGCTCACTTCAGCTTCCAGTACAGTGAGCTGTTGGGATCCCCCTGTCACTCCAGAAATACAAATGGGTTCTGCCCCTCTATAGTTTGATGGCATTAGCGTGCACTGTGCACCAGTGTCCACTAGAGCCTTATACTCCTGTGGGTCTGACGTTCCAGGCCATCAAATCCACACAGTCCAGTAAACCCGGTTGTCCCTTTCCTCCACCTGGCTGGAGGCAAGGCCCCTCTAACACTGGTCACAGTATTCGCTGTTCACTTCCTGTAAATGTGAATCAAAAGTCCCCTGATCAAGGTCGGAAGTAAAATTAGCCCTCTTACTCTGTCTCGGGAACTGCTCACTGGAAACTGGAGCTGCAATTTTCCTGGGAGAACCGCCTTTTCTAATAGTTTTTCCTTGCAACTCACGCACCCGTGCCTCTAAGGTTGAGGTGGGTTTTCCATCCCACTTCCTCATGTCCTCTCCATAATCACGCAGGTAAAACCACAGGGTGCCCCGTGGTGTGTATCCTCTGTATCCTCTCTCTTGAGCATAGGGACGTTGACTCCTAATGGCTGAGACACTGGTCCGTGCAGGTGGGGAGTAGGACAGATCCTCTCTGAGTTGTTGGAATTCTTGGCACAGTTTTTCCACAGCCGAGACACAGGCCCGTAGGGAGGAAGAGAGCTTTTCTTCGTAGTCCCGGAGTTGTCTAGCCACTTCATCCACCGTTGGTGCCTCGTCGTCTTTCCAGGCTAGTATTGCCAACGAGTTGGAATACGATGCTGGTGCGCTCCGTACCACCTTCCGCCACATGGATTGTGTGCACCTGACTTCATCTGGGTCTTTGGTTAACCGCTCATCATTCAGGTCACTGTAAATCACCTCCAGCACGCCTAATTCCCTCAGGTACTGGATACCTTTCTCTACGGTGGTCCATTTGCTTGGGCGGTATAAAACATCCTCCTTGAAGGGATACCTTTCCTTCACGCTTGACAGAAGTCGCCTCCAGAGGCTGAGCGGTTTTGCCCCTTTTCCAATTGCTTTGTCAATGCCCCCTTCCCTGGAAAGGGATCCCAGCTGCTTGGCTTCCCTACCCTCTAAATCCAGGCTACTGGCCCCGTTATCCCAGCATCGGAGCAGCCAGGTGATGATGTGCTCGCCTGGATGACGACCGAAATCTTTTCGCATATCTCGCAGCTCACTCAGGGATAGGGATCGGGTGGTCACCATCTCATTTATGGGTTCTTCCTCCTCTGGTTCTCGTGATGGCCCTGGTTCATCTTCATCCCTTACTAAACGAACTGATTTCCTCGTGTATTTTTTCTTCTGTATAGGGGCAACTGATACCGGCGCAGGTTGGTTCTCTGGTTTAGCCACAGTGTCTGTCACTGGGGTTGGAGTAGCCGCAGTGCTCATGGCTGTGGCTGGAGTAGCCACAGTGCCTGGGGCAGGGGTTTGAGTAGCTGCAAGGCCTGTAGTGGGGGTTGGAGTAGCCGCAGGGCCTGTAGTGGGGGTTTGAGTAGCCACAGTGCTTGTTGTTTTGTCATCAGATCCAGAGACCTTCTCTTTCTTTTGAGGGTACTGATTAGCGTTGACCACGGCTCGATAGGCATGGGCCAGTCCCCAGCATGTTGCAATGATTTGTGTCTCTCTGGAGCTACCAGGGTGACAACATACTTCTTCCAAATACTTTACTAATTCTTCAGGATTCTGCACTTGTTCAGGGGTGAAGTTCCAAAACACTGGAGGTCCCCACTGCCCTAGGTACTTGCGCATACGATCCCACACACCCTGCCACTCATAACTATCCAGCCTTGGGGTAGATCTCTGGATGGTATTTTTAAACTGCTTACTGACCTTTATCAAAACGGAAACAACATTCCCAAGAATTATCAATAGAAGTATCTTAACTGCCCAGGGATGTTCAAGATACAGGAAAGTTGTTGTAATGAAGGAGGAAACATCATAGAAGAAAGCAGCAAAGGTGCCATTCTGTATTTCCTCCACAACAAGCCTCTCAGAGTAAGAAGTATAATTGCTAACTCTCTCTATAAGATAGTACCCGAAGTACAGTAGTGACTTCTGTATGAAACCCAAATACCAAAGAATGCTCAAGGTCAGGGTTTTGATAAGGAGCCTCCCAAGCAAAAGATCATGAATCACTGCAGAGCATAGCACACTACACAAACTGACAGCAAGCTTTAACGCATGCTGCAAAAAAAAAGAACATGGTGCAGATCAGAAGAACTAATATCGTGACCGGCAACTGTTAACAGACTCCTTAATACACTCTGGTTAATCTGTTGTTATCTCGAACCCTTCGTGCCCCACGTTGGGCGCCAAAAAGGACTGTCGTGGTTTAGCCCCAGCCAGCAACTAAGCACCACGCAGCCGCTCGCTCACTCCCCCTACCCCGATGGGATGGGGGAGAGAATTGGAGGAGTAAGAGTGAGAAACACTCCTGGGCTGAGATAAGAACAGTTTAATAATTGAAATAAAGTAAAATAGTAATGCTAATAGTAACAGTATAATAATGATAATAATAATAATGATACACGAAGCAAGTGATGCACAATGCAATTGCTCACCACCCGCCGACCGATACCCAGACAGTTCCCAAGCAGCGATCGCTGCTCCCCGGCCAACCCCCCCCCAGTTTCTATACTGAGCATGACGTCATATGGTATGGAATAGCCCTTTGGTCAGTTTGGATCAAGTATTCTGGCTGTGCCCCCTCCCAGTTTCTTGTGCGCCTGGCAGAGCATGGGAAGCTGAAAAGTCCTTGACTAGCATAAGCAGTACTCAGCAACAACTAAAACATCAGCGTGTTATCAACATTCTTCTCCTACTAAATCCAAAACACAGCACTATGCCTGCTGCTAGGAAGAAAATTAACTCTATCCCAGCCGAAACCAGGACACTATTCCATCTCTTTCTCCTGATCGGCATCTATCCCTTTTTCCCCACAATTGCTCTGACCTGTTCCCTAGCGTCCTTTTCTTCTCTGCGCCTGTACGTGCCACTCCGTGTCCCTGCCTTCCTATCTCCCTCCTTCCTTCCTTCTCTTTCTCTATCCCTTTTTCTTGCTCACTGTCACTGTTTTTTTTCATCAGCTCACCGTCTGCTTCCTGTTCTAGTTTGTGTTGTCCTCTGTCTCTCCGCAGGGCTCCTAATACCTCCCTTTCTTTCTCCAACCCCCTGTGCTTCTCAAGGTCTTCGTCTTTCTCTCCCTCTCATTGTCATTATTCTTGTCTGTTGCTCTGTCTCGCTGCTTATCCCGTCGTTTCTCGCTATCTTCCTTTGTCCCACTCCCTGCCTGTATTCATGTTTGTCTCTGTCCTGTTGACCATCCCAGGTGTTTTTTTCTTCTCCATCTCCATCCTGCTGCTGCCCTGTTTTGTTCCTCCTCCCCCCCCCATCTGCCCTGCTCCCTGTCACTCTTTCTGCACCTTGTCCTCTGTCCCTGCTGCTTTTTTTTCCATCTCTGTCCAGCGCTCTGTCCCTTTCTTTTTTTCCTCTTGCTATCGCTCTGCCCTGCTTCCTCTCTCTATCTTTTCTGTCTTTCTTTCCCTCTGCCCCATTCCCTCTTCCATTCTTTCTAACTGTGTCCCCCTGTCCAGCTGGCTGTCCCTTCTTTCCTCTCTCTCTTTTCGGATCTCCCTATCTCTCTGTCCAGCTGCTCATCACAGTTGTTTTTTTCCCTCCAATGCTGTCCAGCTCTCTGTCCGTTTTTTCTCTCTCTGTCATTCTGTCGCGCTCCCTGTGTCTCTATTTTTAATTTTTCCATCTCTGTCCTGCAGCCCGGTGCTGGTTTCCACACCCCCGGCCCTCTCTCCTGTCCTGCTACCCATCCTAGGCCTTTTTTCCCTCCATCTCTGTCCTGCTTCCTGGCTCTAATTTTTGCCTGTCTTGCGCTTTGTCCTGCCTTCCTCTCCCTTTTTTCTCTCTCTGTATCGCCTTGTCTTGCTCCCTGTCTTTCTCGGACAAGCTGTGTCCTGCTCCTTGTCCTTTTTCCCCACCCTCCCCATCTCCTAGCTTTCTTCCTCTCTGCCTTTTTTTCTTCGTCTCTCCTTCTGCCCCAATGCTTCTTTCTCTCTGTCACTGTCTCTGTCCCTCCTTTCTTCTTCCTCTCCTCCACTCCCCCCCATCTCTCTCTCCCTCCGTCCTGCTCGCAGACTCAACGTTTTCTTGCTCCATCTCTCTGCAGGGCTGGCGGGGGCAGAAGCGGCCCTGGGACAAACGCTGCAGCGGGGTCGTTGAGGGGTTTTGGGGCCAAGCCCCTGCCTGGCCGGGGCGAGTAGAGGCAGCCCGGTCCCATCCCATCCCCGGCTGCTCCTCGCTGGGGCTGGGCGGCCTCTGCCGCTCTCGGCGTGAGTCGGGCTGAGAAACCTTTGTGAGTTTGAGGATGCTACAGATACTCCGCATCAAACCCAGAGAAAAGGCAAATGTGCTGCCGGTGCCGAAAAGCTGATGAAAAATTGCAGTTACCGGAGCATGCCTCGTTCCTGCATCGGTCCCTTGGGAGTCACAAATGTTTTCCTTTCAGGTAAAAGAACAAGCTTTCATCTAGGATAAATTAAGAGCTGCCTGTAACTTTCGGTAGGGTCAAGTGCTTCTCTTCTGTTTGTTCATACTAGTTTTATGGGCAAGTTGGCAATAGCCTTTTATTTTTCTGCGCGTCGCTAAATTTTTAGTAATATGTGGTGTCGGCATAGTTGATTTTTGAGCAGCTAGATGCCACTAGAAGCATAATGAATGACACGTGATGGAAACCGGTGCTTAAGCTTGATTTTGATACGATTTTTTTTTGTTTCTTTGTTTGCTTTCATTAGAATGTTGGTGGCGTGTTGTCCCGTGGCTCGATCCGCATTCTGTTCCATGGAACCTTCCATCTAGGACTTTGAAGTAAAAAAAGTTTGCCCTTCCAACAAAGGGCTGGTCATTCATAGGACTGAGGTGTAGACTTGGAGCGTCTCTAAGGTACGTGATCAGAATTGAAGCCAAATTTCACTTAACGTTGCTGCTGTTTGTCTTCACTTTCATGAATTTCCTCGCCGCTCCCTCGTGGTTGGGAGCTCTGAACTGTCATTTTTTTTCAGTCTCTAACACATTTGGGTTCCCCCAACCTCCCCCCCCCCGCCCCCTGCCAAGGAGAGGCTACGTTTGAAACTTAAGTAGTGTCCTCACAAATGCGTCAGTCGATAAAACTGAATTATGGTTATTAAAACCATAAGCATGATACCAGTCGTAGAGATCTGGGCTACTTGTGAATGTGTATTCGTCACATGCAAATGTCATCGGGGAAACAGATCGCCTGTGCTTCATGCTCTGACAAGACAGCATGGTGAGACAGGGAGGAGCTCCGAAAGGAAAAAAAGATACATGGTCATGGTTTCGGTTTGTTGTTGCTTGGTTTTGGTGTGTTGGGTTTTGATGTTTGGGGGGTTTTTGGGTTTTTGTTGGTTGGTTGGTTGATTTGTTTGTTTTAAAAAGAGCGCAGTGTTGACCGGTGGCAGCCTGCAGGGCTCTGTTGCCGCCTGACCTCTCCTTTTCTGCTCTTTCCCTCCTCTTTCATGGCTCTAATTTTCATTTGGATCGTTTCAGAAGAGCAGTGAAGTTACTTGCCTGTGTCCGTGTGGTGGTAATACCAGGAAGGTAAATGCTTGAACCAGTAGCGAGTCGCTTGGCCACAAGTAGCATTTCTGAAGGAAGAACAGCAGTAACAAGAAGCCAAATAGCAAGTCACCAGAAATGTGCGTGTGTCAGACATCGAAGTTTTATTGTCAAATGTCGTTTGGTAATGTGTTCCAAATGGCTATTTTTGGTAAGCATAAATTTTTCGGGAAAGCCGGGGTCGTGCGTGCAAAAATAGTTCCCTCTGTGCGTCCTGCTACGTAAATAGCATGGGAGGATAGGCTGTGCAGCGGCGGGGCCGTTGTTTCCTCCTCTCAGTATTGCCGTAGTAGCGTTGCAATATTTCGACCTAACAGATGGGTTTAGGAATGGAAAGAGAATGCCTGTTTTCTGTAAAGGCTCTAAATGCCAACCCTTTGTCTGCCGCTTTTCTGTGCGCGAGATGAAGCTATTTTATTTTTCTCCCTTGTTCCTGGTCTAAATATTTCTGAAGCCGTTGCTGCTCTCGGGAAAGCCAAAGGCACCTGGATTTGTGCAGCCGGAAAGAAAGGGGGGGGGAGGGGGGTGGCAACCAAAAAAACAACCCCACCAAAAGCCCAAAACAACCCCTCTTTCTCAAGAATGACACCAAAAGCAAGAATCACCAATTTTTATGTTGTGGGAAAGCGCTGAAAAACCCCAGAATTGAATATGTTTGGAAAAAGCAAACAAATGCCGTTTTTCTATTGTGGAAATGCCAAAAAGAAAGAAAGGCAAAAACTAGAACAAAACCCAAACAAACCCCACGTCCTGGTTTCGGCTGGGATAGAGTTAATTTTCTTCCTAGCAGCAGGCATAGTGCTGTGTTTTGGATTTAGTAGGAGAAGAATGTTGATAACACGCTGATTTTTTTAGTTGTTGCCGAGTACTGCTTATGCTAGTCAAGGACTTTTCAGCTTCCCATGCTCTGCCAGGTGCACAAGAAGCTGGGAGGGGGCACAGCCAGAATAGTTGATCCCAACTGCCCCCAAGGGCCACTCCATACCATACAGTGTCATGGGCAGTATAGAAACTGGGGGGGGTTGGCCGGGGAGCAGCGATCGCTGCTCAGGAACTGTCTGGGCATCGGTCGGCGGGTGGTGAGCAATTGCATTGGGCATCACTTGTTTTGGATATTATTATTACTCTTATTATAATATTATTATTTATTTTATTTCAATTATTAAACTGTTCTTATCTCAACCCTGGAGTGTCTCTCACTCTTACTCCTCCGATTCCCTCCCCCATCCCATCGGGGTAGGGGCAGCGAGCGAGCGTCTGCGTGGTGATGAGTTGCTGGCTGGGGCTAAGCCATGACACCCCAGCCCCTAATTTGGGCTAAATGTGGGGTGAAACGCTGGCAGTTTGAGGAGCACCGCCGAGCGTTATCCAGCGTGAATCCGGTGTGGGTCAGTTATGCGGCGCGGATCGGATCGCCTGCTGCGGGTTGCCCCAGGTGAGTTATCTGCTGTGGATTACCCTGGGCGGACCCCCTGGCGTAGGTCATCCCCACGCGTGTCCCCCCGTGCACCTTTTCAGCCGCATGTACCCCTTTGTCCGTCCGTGTCCTCCTCCCCGTCCCCCTCTGTCTCCCTGCCCTCCCGAATGCTTTCCACCCGAGCGTCCCCCTGCACGAGGCTTTCCCCCAGGTGAGTTGTTTTTCCCCGGGGACGTGCCCCCGCCTCCGCCCCACCATATTGGGCACAGCCCCCCATAACCCCTCTGCTTCTGGGCCCTCAGGGCGCTGCTTGCAGCCCCCCAGACGCTTCCCTGCACCCCGCTCCCAGCCCCGTCTCCCTCCTCCGCTGTTTTGGATTAGTGCTGGGAACGGCGTTGATGACACGCTGGTGTTCTAGCCACTGCCGAGCAGCGTTTGCACCGAGCTGAGGCTTTTCCGGCTCCTCGTACCGCCCCGCCGCCGAGCGGGCTGGGGGGCACGAGGGGTTGGGAGGGGGCACGGGCGGGACAGCTGACCCCAGCTGACTAAAGGGCCGTTCCGGACTACACGACGTCGTGTTCTCAGCTAATCGAGAAGCCCTGCACAGGAAGCCTTCCTCGTGTGTAGGCGGGATGAGGAGAGCAGAGGTGAGGACAGCGCAGAGGTGAGGACAGGTGCACAGAGAACAGCGAAGCCCAAGAATCGCCGGCGTGTTGCTCATTCGCATCCGGGTCCTGCAGCGGCAGCCCGGCGCATGCGCTTTGCCGCGCTCTGTGCTGCCACGTGGTGCGCGAAATGCGGTCGTGGAGCTCCGGCCCCGCGCATGCGCAGTGGGGCTCTTTCCCGTGGCTCGGTGCTGCCACCCGGTGACCAAAATTTGGTACTGCAGCCCTAGCCCCGCTCGATCGCCGAAGGGTGCCGGGAGTCGCCGAAGGGCGGCGGCGGGTGCCGAAGGGTGCCGGGAATCGCCGAAGGGCGGCGGCGAGCGCCCGAAGAGTGCCGGGAATCGCCGAAGGGCGGCGGCGAGCGCCGAAGAGTGCCGGGAATCGCCGAAGGGCGGCGGCGAGCGCCGAAGAGTGCCGGGAATCGCCGAAGGGCGGCGGCGAGCGCCGAAGAGTGCCGGGAATCGCCGAAGAGTGCCGGGAATCGCCGAAGAGTGCCGGGAATCGCCGAAGGGCGGCGGCGAGTGCCGAAGGGAATCGGGGAGTGCCGAAGGGAGGCGGGAATTGCCCTCGGGGGGCCACTCCGACCCATGGGTCCCTCAGGGGGGCACCGCTGGGTCCCAGGGGGGCAACGAACCTCCCCCCTGCTGGGGGGGTGATGCCGCTGTACGCCCCCCGCCGCCCCGTCTCCCCAGTTCGGGGGGGTTCACCCAGCTGTGCCCCCCCCCTCCTCCCAGGGTCCCCCCTCCCCGGGATGCCGGGGGCCACCCACGGCCCCGTCCCCGTCCTCCGCATGTTCGGGGTGACGGCAGCCGGCACCAGCGTCTGCCTCCACGTCCACGGCTTCGCCCCCTACTTCTACGTCCTGGGGCCCCCCGTGAGTCGGGGACCCCCCCGAACACCCCCTCACACCCACCCCCCCGCAGCTACGCCCGGGGATTCTCTAGTGCCTCCTGTAAGGGTTGTGCTCCCCATGGCAGGAGGGGGCTCCGTGCCCCCCCCAAATTCCCCCAGCGCCCTGGGAGCCACCCCTAGCTGTCTCTGTGGTTTCTCCACTGTCTCGTACAAGGGTTGTGCTCCCTGTGGCATATGGGGGGGTCATGGGGGTACAGGGGGAGATTGGGGGGTCATGGGGGGACATCAGGGGTCACGGGAGGACAGGGGGAGATTGGGGGTCATGGGGGGGACATCAGGGAGGTCATAGGTGGTACAGGGGGACATTGGAGGGTCACAGGAGGGATGGGGGACGTCAGAGGGGGACATCGAGGGGGTCACAGGCCGCAGGGGTCTCTTTGCCTTAAAAAAGAGGGTCTCTTTGCCTTACTGGTGGTTGGCGGTTGAACTCTTTTCATCTCAACCCATGAGTTTTCTCACTTTTTATTCATGTCTCATTCTACGAAATAATCAGAAAAGAACTTTCAAGATGCTGCTGCCGTCCGGTGAGCACTGCAGCTCGGCAGCCGCACATGCGGGGGTGCGTCCATGTGCTCGGCAGTGCCGTCCGTCGGTAACAGCCACGCGATGCCGCCGCACCTGCGGGGCGATGCCGCCGTGCTCGGCGCTGCCCGCCGGTAAGGAAACGCCGCTGCCGCCCCCGGCCGTGCTCTCGGCGCGCACGAGGCGGAACAGCAGCGCCGGTGCTGGCCCTGGGCGAGCGTGGTTCCTGCAGCGCTGGCACCGCGCGGGTCGGCAGCAGCGCCGCTGCAGCCTTGGCTGCCGCTGCAGCGCGGCAGGGTGCTCCGTCTTGCTCCTGCAGCCCATCGCTGGTTTTTTCCTTTTTCCATCTCTTTGTCCTGATCTGTATCTGTCTCTTTACCGCGCCCCGACTTTCTCTGGCCTGTTCCCTGGCGTTCTCTTCCTCGCTGCGCCTGTACGTGCTGCTCCGTGTCCCTGCCTTCCTATCGCTCTCCTACCTTCCTTCTCTTTCTCTCCCTATCCCTTTGTCAGCCTTGGTCCTGTCTCTCTCCCTGTCTCTCATGATTCTTTCTTAATCTGCGCCCTGCTCCCTGTCCCGTTTCTTTTCTTCTCTCTGCCCTCCATCCTCCCGCTAAATTTTTGCCTGTATATCTCCGTACCGCTGCCTGTCCCATTGTTTCTCGCTACACCCCCCCTGCCCAGCTCGTCGTCCCGTTATTCCCCTCTGTCCCGCTCCCTTTCTTCTCATCCTGCAGCCCAGCGCTGGTTTGTCTTTCTCCCTCTCTTTGTCCTGATCCATGTCTCTCTTTTCCCCCTCAATCCCTCTGGCTCGTTCGCTATACTTTTCTCTTTCTCCCTCCCTTATTGCTCTCATGCGGGTTCTCTCTCGATCTGGCTGTTGGGCTCCCCGCTCGTCACTTTCTCTCCCTCTGGCCTGCTCCCCGACCCTGTTTGTTCTTCTGCTGTGTCCCTGCGGGGCTCCTCGTGCCTTTTTTTTAGCGATGCGTGCATCTGGCTGTCCTTTTCCCTGTGCCTTTCTTTCTCTGCTCCTCTGTCTTTCTCCCTCGTCTTATTTTTTCTTTCCGTTGCTCTGTCCTGCTCCCCATCGCATCCCCAGGTGCAGCTAGAGTCGGTCAGTCATCGCTGTGGATAAATGGGGGCTTGTTCTTTCTGTCTCGCAGGGGCGGTGCTGAGGACTCACTTGTTGGTTCCTCTCCGGGGACGTCGTTGACTGTCCCTGGCTCGGACTTGCATGGTTTTCGCCTTTGGCCCCATTGTCCTGGCGGCACGGGTGAAAAGGGGCAGGCGGAGCGCTTCCTGGCTGTGGCCGGGAGCTGCCGCGGCTGAATCTGGGGAGGCCGGAGACAGGTAAAACAGCCAAAGAATAAAATAAAGAGGGTGCAGCCGGCAGCTGCCTCCCGCTGCAGGCAAGAGAGCGCCTGCCTCTGCGGGTGAGGAAGGATCCCGCTTTGTAGTCGTGTAGCGCGTGAGCGAGCGAGCAAGCAAGGAAGCAAGCAAGGCCACGTCTAGGAAGCCTTGTCTCGTGAGAGCTGTAAGACAGCCCCGTATCCTCTTAGGTGGAGGACAGCCAAGCGACCGGAGTTACAGAAGAGGAAGGGAGAAGGAAGCGTCCGAGCTGGCAAATTCTCCCGAGAGCGAAGGCTGCGGTGAGTCCTGGGCCCTCGGGGCCCTGTCTCCCTTCCCGTGTGTCTGGTTGCCTCCCTGCCCCGCCCCTGGCGCCCTCACTTTCCCACGCCACTGCAATTTTTTGTGGGGGTTAATTTCTGCCCCCCCCCCCCCCCTCCCCGCCCCCTTCTCCCCTGTACCTCCTTTCTGCATCTCGCTCTGAGCATCTGCCTGTCCCCATCTTTTAGGTCCTCCCTCTCTCTGCCCTGTAGCCCATGGCTAGTTTTTTCCTTCTGTGTCTCTCTCTGCCCGGCACCCGGCCGCTACTTTTGCATTCCTGCCTCTGTGTCCTGTAGCCCGTCACTATTTTTGCCGTCGCTGGCTCCCCCCCGCCCCCTTCTCCATCTCGCTCTTTTTTCGCTTCCCATCCCTGTTTTTTAATTCCTTCCTCTCTGCTGTGTAGCCCTTCGCTTTTTCCTTTTCTCCATCTCTCTGTGTCCGTGCCGGTACCCCCGTGGCTGGATGCCAGGCGCCCACCAAAGGTGCTCTGTCGCTCCCCTCTTCAGCTGGACAGCGGAGAGAAAAAATAGAATGAAAAGCTCGTGGGTTGAGATAAGGACAGGGAGAGATCGCTCAGCAATTACTGTCATGGGCAAAACACAGGCTCAACTTGAGGAAACCAGTCTAATTGATTACCAATCAAATCGGGGTAGGATAATGAGAAATAAGAACTGAATCTTAAAACACCTAAATCTTAAAACACCTTCCCCCCACCCCCTCCCTTCTTCCCGGGCTCAACTTCACTCCCGATTTCTCTACCTCCCTCGTCCCGAGCAGCGCAGGGGAACTGGGGAATGTGGGTTGCGGTCTGGATTTTTCCCCTCAGTCTCTCTCTGCCGGGCTCCCTCTCTTTGTGTTTTCATTTCACGTTTTCTGTCCCGTAGCTCCACGCTATTTGCTTGCCTTTCTCCGTCTCTCTCTGGCCAGCTCTCTGCCCCTTTTCGTGGATTCCTTGTTCTCCGCCCTGTAGGCTGTCGCTTTTGTCCTTTGTCCATCTCACTGTCTCTGGCTCCCCGCGGACCCTATTTTAGAATTGCCCCCCCCTCTTCTTTCTGTACACATTGCTACCCTTTTTGCTCTCCTGCTCTCTTTTTTTTCCAGCTCCCTGTCCCTATTTCTTTATTCTTCCCTCTTCGCCCTGCAGCGTGTAGCTGCGGGGTTTGGTTTGTGTTGTCATCCCACGCACCCTCCCGGGCCCTTCCCTCCGTTGTTCGCTGTCCTGGTTCCCTGTCCCTGTTGTTTCATTCCTCCCTCTCTGCCATGCTCTTGCCGCTGCTTTTTTGTCTTTCCCCATGTCTCTCGGTCCAGCTTCCTGCCCCTGTTCTTCTCTCCTCCCTCTCTGTCTTGCTGCCCGTCCCAGGTTTCTCCCGCATCTCCATCCTGCTCCCCGTCCCTCTTTGTCAGTGTCTGTCCAGCTCCCTCTCCCCCTTTCTGCAGCCTCTCTCCCTGCTGCTTCTTTCTCCACCTCTGTCGGGCTCCCTCGTCCCCGTCCTTCTCTTGCTGTCCCATTCCCTGCCTCGTGCTTTCTCTCTCCCCCCGCCGTCCAGCGCCCCGCTCCTCATTTTTGGCGTCCCCCACCTCTGTCCGTTCCCCGCCGAACTGACGAGCGTGGCTCCCGGAACCACTGCCAGGGTGTCCCAGGGGCAGGGGGAGTGTCGGGGGCCCTGAGCCCCGGAGCAGACTCGCTCCCGGGACTTGTTACGTGTGTGTGACTGAATAAACACTCGCCGGCTGAATTTGCGCTCCCTTTGCACCAGGCAAGGGGCTGTGATGGGGCCCAGGGTAGGAGGTGACACGCTGTGGGGGTCAGGCAATGGCCCCCTGTTCCTGCTGGGCTCCAGCTGTGGGCCGGGGCTGGAGGAGCCCCAGGTGCGGGCAGTGAGGCTGATGGCCAGGGCCCCTCCCTGTAAAGGGGTGGCTGCCGGTGGAGGGGCTGGTGCTGCCGGTGCTGCCCTGCCCCGGGGGGCCGTGGAAGGGCCGGTGTGAGGCAAGGGGAGGAGTGGAGCGGTCGCCGGGCTGTGGCTGCACCTGCACCGAGGGAGAAGGTGAGCAGGGGCCGGGCGATGGACCGGGAGGGCGACGGTGCCTGCGGGGGGGTGCGGGGCTGCCTCGTCGTGTCGTGTCGTGTCGTGTCGTGTCGCAGCTGGCGGCGAGGGGAGCCGGGGCGTGTGGGGGTGCCGCGCCGTGTGCCGGAGCCGGGCGGCGGGGGCTGCCTGAGGAGCGCGGGGCTGCGCCGAGGGCTCGGCAGGGCTCCCGGGGGCGCCGGCGGGCGGGGGGAACGGCGGCGTCCCCGGAAGGGAGAAAGCGGGGCCGGCTGCCTCTGGCGGCGTGCCGGCAGCTGCGGTGCTGGGAAAGGGGCTTGCGGTCGGCCATGTTGTTGCCTGCGCGGGGCATGCCGGGAGCTGTAGTTTTCGCGGCACGGCCCAGTCACGCGGCAGCCTGGTGGCCGAATCGCGGTGCTGCGTCCCGGCGTTCGCGCGCCGGGTGTGGCCCCTCCGGCGCGCCGTCGGTGTCCGGCGCGTGCGCGGTGTGCGGGAGCGGCATGGCGGCGCGGCGGGCGCGATTGCCGGTGGCGGGTGAGGGCCAGGAGCAGCGGCGATGTGATGTGATGTGATGTGATGTGATGTGATGTGATGTGAGCGAGCCCCTTTGGTGGGTGCAGGGGTGTCTGCTGCCCGCCGGGCTCCCGGGGGTGGCGGGAGGGGAAGCTTCAAAGGTGCCGCTGCGGCAGGCTGCCGGGCAGCTGGGGGCGAGCGGGGTCGGGGCAGCCCCGGGGAGTTCCCCGAGAGAGAGCGGCGGTAGGAGGGAAGGAGGAGGACATGCCGCTGGCGCCGACGGCGGGCACGTCCCCAACTCGCCAGGGCTCCCCCTGAGCCCCCCCCCCCCCGGGCCCACTGAGCCCGTGCAGCTGCCCCCAGCTCCAGCACCTGCCCCGAAGCCTGTCCCGTAGCCCTAGATCACCCCCAAGGCCTGTCGCGAAGGCTGGAAGCTGGCCCTCGAACGCGCTGGATTCTCCCTTAATGCGGTACCGATAGCAGCAGTGCAGGGAAGGAGCGGTGTCTGCAGAAGCCCCTGCATAAGGAGGGGCTGTGGCCGGGGGCAGGCTCTGGTAATAATGGCCACTGGTTATTCTTTCCCCCTTCCAGAGGCCACGCTGAGGACACGGTTGCCCGTTCTTCCCCTGGAGATGCTGTTGACTGCCCCAGGTTCAGGCTGGCGTGGGTTGTCTGTGCCTGGCCTCGCACTCCTAGCGGTGTGGGGGAGAACAGGGGCAGGCGGAGCGCTTGCTGGCCGTGGAGGAGAGCTGCTGTGGCTGAAGCTGGCGAGGGCAGAGACAGGTAAAGCAGCTGAAGAATACGCTAAAGAGGGTGCAGCCGGCAGCTGCCTCCCGCTGCGGGCAAGAAAGCGCCTGCCTCTGCGGGCGAGGAAGGATCCCTCTTTGTAGTTGCAGAGCGCACGAGCGCGCGAGGCTACGCGTCTAGGCAGTCTTGTCTCGTGAGAGCTGTAAGAGACCCGTGTATTCTCTTAGGTGGAGGACAGCCAAGCGACCGGAGTTACAGAAGAGGAAGGGAGGAGAGAAGGAGAAGGAAGCGTCTGAACTGGGAAATTCCCCTGGCAGCGCTGAGAGCGAGAGCTGTGGTGAGTCCCGGGCCCTCGGGGCCCAGCCTCCCCTCTTGCGCGTCCCAGTCCCTTTATCTCTCCTTGCCTCTCTGTTCTTCCCTCCTGCTGCCTCTCCCTGTTTTTTTTCATCCTCTGTCTCTGTCCTGCAACCATTGGGGTTTTTTCCTATTTGTCGTGGTTTAGCCCCAGCCAGCAACTAAGCACCACGCAGCCGCTCGCTCACTCCCCCTACCCCGATGGGATGGGGGAGAGAATTGGAGGAGTAAGAGTGAGAAACACTCCTGGGTTGAGATAAGAACAGTTTAATAATTGAAATAAAGTAAAATAGTAATGCTAATAGTAACAGTATAATAATGATAATAATAATAATGATACACGAAGCAAGTGATGCACAATGCAATTGCTCACCACCCGCCGACCGATACCCAGACAGTTCCCGAGCAGCGATCGCTGCTCCCCGGCCAACCCCCCCCCAGTTTCTATACTGAGCATGACGTCATATGGTATGGAATAGCCCTTTGGTCAGTTTGGATCAACTGTTCTGGCTGTGCCCCCTCCCAGTTTCTTGTGCACCTGGCAGAGCATGGGAAGCTGAAAAGTCCTTGACTAGCATAAGCAGTACTCAGCAACAACTAAAACATCAGCATGTTATCAACATTCTTCTCCTACTAAATCCAAAACACAGCACTATGCCTGCTGCTAGGAAGAAAATTAACTCTATCCCAGCCGAAACCAGGACAGTATCCACCCCTTATTCTATACCATCTACGTCATGCACAGGCCCTCCCCTTTCCAATGTGTTCCAATTAATCACCACCGCTTTCCCTATCTTGATATACGCACAGATATCATTCCCTTCGTCTATGGCCCATCCCTCTAAAATGTCCTTTGAGTTCATTTAGCCCATGACTTTGGGTTCCATCTGTCATCACAGTCTTTCAGAGCAGGAGAGGTGGTGTGCAGTGTTGGACTGTTGCATGCTGAAGTCAGTTCTCATTCCAACATGGTTTCATCAAAGTTCATTTTCATTAAGCTGGGCAATTCTTACTGCAATACCATTGATGCGGCATATAGCAATCATAATATATAGTATTATATACTTAATATTAACCTACTATATTATTATATTAACATGCAGTTAAGAGATAACATATAGTTAAGAGATAACATACAGTATTATAAAGCAATTAATATTATACAATTCAGTTCATTAGCTATTTTCACCCAAAATCAAATTGCCTTGAGGTACACATTGGGCTTCCCCATCCTTTCGCATCACCCACCAAGTGCACCCAGGTCCTTGAGCAAAAGCAATCCCACGAATGGGTTTGCCTTTGCCAGAGGGGAAAGTAACCCAGACTGTCTTCCCCAGCATATTTTTCATGTGCACTACAGGAACTTTATCTCCTTCTACAGTACGTAGAAGTTTTGATTGGGCAGGGCCAGCTCGATTGGCAGATCCCCTGGTGTTGACTAACCAGGTGGCTTTTGCTAAATGCGTATCCCAATGTTTAAACGTCCCACCACCCATTGCTCTCAGGGTAGTCTTTAACAATCCATTGTATCGCTCAATTTTCCCGGAGGCTGGTGCATGGTAAGGGATGTGATGCACCCACTCAATGCCGTGCTCTTTGGCCCAGGTGTCTATGAGGTTGTTTCGGAAATGAGTCCCGTTGTCTGACTCAATTCTTTCTGGGGTGCCATGTCGCCACAGGACTTGCTTTTCAAGGCCCAGGATGGTGTTCCGGGCGGTGGCATGGGGCACGGGATATGTTTCCAACCATCCGGTGGTTGCTTCCACCATGGTGAGCACATAGCGCTTGCCTTGGCGGGTCTGTGGGAGCGTGATGTAATCAATCTGCCAGGCCTCCCCATATTTATATTTCAGCCATCGTTCACTATACCCAAGGGGCTTGAACTGCTTGGCTTGCTTGATTGCAGCGCATGTTTCACACTCATGAATAACCTGTGCAATACTGTCCATAGTTAAGTCCACCCCTCGATCACGAGCCCATTTATACGTTGCATCCCTTCCTTGATGGCCTGAGGCGTCATGGGCCCACCGAGCTATAAATAATTCACCCTTATGTTGCCAGTCCAAATCCACCTGAGCCACTTCAATCTTAGCAGCCTGATCTACTTGCTGGTTGTTTTGATGTTCTTCAGTGGCCCGACTCTTAGGTACATGAGCATCTACGTGACGAACTTTTACAACCAGGTTCTCTACCCGGGCAGCAATATCTTGCCACAATGCGGCAGCCCAGATTGGTTTGCCTCTGCGCTGCCAGTTGCTCTGCTGCCATTGCTGCAGCCACCCCCACAGGGCATTTGCCACCATCCATGAGTCAGTATAGAGATAAAGGACTGGCCACTTTTCTCTTTCAGCAATATCTAAAGCCAGCTGGATGGCTTTCACCTCTGCAAACTGACTCGACTCCCCTTCTCCTTCAGCAGTTTCTGCGACTTGTCGTATAGGACTCCATTGTCGTGGTTTAGCCCCAGCCAGCAACTCAGTACCATGCAGCCGCTCGCTCACTCCCCCTACCCCGATGGGATGGGGGAGAGAATTGGAGGAGTAAGAGTGAGAAACACTCCTGGGTTGAGATAAGAACAGTTTAATAATTGAAATAAAGTAAAATAGTAATGCTAATAGTAACAGTATAATAATGGTAATAATAATAATGATACACGAAGCAAGTGATGCACAATGCAATTGCTCACCACCCGCCGACCGATACCCAGACAGTTCCCGAGCAGCGATCGCTGCTCCCCGGCCAACCCCCCCCCAGTTTCTATACTGAGCATGACGTCATATGGTATGGAATAGCCCTTTGGTCAGTTTGGATCAAGTATTCTGGCTGTGCCCCCTCCCAGTTTCTTGTGCGCCTGGCAGAGCATGGGAAGCTGAAAAAGTCCTTGACTAGCATAAGCAGTACTCAGCAACAACTAAAAACATCAGCATGTTATCAACATTCTTCTCCTACTAAATCCAAAACACAGCACTATGCCTGCTGCTAGGAAGAAAATTAACTCTATCCCAGCCGAAACCAGGACACCATACAGCAGCTTTCCACCTCCGATGCTTTCCCACGAGACGACAGGACCCATCAGTGAACAGGGCATATTGCTTTTCATTTTCTGGCAATTTATTATACAGTGGGGCCTCTTCAGCACGTGTCACCTCCTCCTCTGGTGATATTCTAAGGTTTTTTCCTTCTGGCCAGTCCATGATCACTTCCAAGATTCCTGGGCGACTGGGGTTTCCTATTCGAGCCCGTTGTGTGATCAATGCAACCCACTTACTCCATGTAGCATCAGTTGCATGATGTGTAGAGGGGACCCTCCCTTTGAACATCCAGCCCAACACCGGCAGTCGGGGTGCCAGCAGGAGCTGTGCTTCAGTACCAACCACTTCTGAAGCAGCTCGAACCCCTTCATATGCTGCCAGTATCTCCTTCTCAGTTGGAGTATAGCGGGCTTCGGATCCTCTGTATCCCCGACTCCAAAACCCTCGGGGTCGACCTCGAGTCTCCCCTGGTGCTTTCTGCCAGAGGCTCCAGGTAGGGCCATTCTCCCCGGCTGCAGTGTAGAGCACATTTTTAATATCCTGCCCTGCCCGGACTGGCCCAAGGGCTACTGCATGAACTATCTCACGTTTAATTTGTTCAAAGGCTTGTTGTTGCTCAGGGCCCCATTTGAATTCATTCTTCTTCTGGGTCACTTGATAGAGAGGGCTTACGATCTGGCTGTAATTTGGAATATGCATTCTCCAAAACCCCACAACGCCTAAGAAAGCTTGTGTTTCCTTTTTGCTAGTTGGTGGGGACATAGCTGTTATTTTGTTGATCACATCCATTGGGATCTGACGACGTCCATCTTGCCATTTTATTCCTAAAAACTGGATCTCCTGTGCAGGTCCCTTGACCTTACTCTGTTTTATGGCAAAACCAGCCTTCAGAAGGATTTGGACTATTTTCTTTCCCTTCTCAAAAACATCTTCTGCTGTGTTGCCCCACACAATGATGTCATCAATGTACTGCAGATGTTCTGGAGCTTCACCCTGTTCCAGTGCTGTCTGGATCAGTCCATGGCAAATGGTGGGGCTGTGCTTCCACCCCTGGGGCAGTCGGTTCCAGGTGTACTGAACACCCCTCCAGGTAAAAGCAAACTGGGGTCTGCACTCTGCTGCCAAAGGGATGGAGAAAAATGCATTAGCAATATCAATTGTGGCATACCACCTAGCTGCCTTTGACTCCACTTCCTATTGAAGTTCTAGCATGTCTGGCACGGCAGCACTCAGCGGCGGTGTAACTTTGTTCAGGCCACGATAGTCCACTGTTAGTCTCCACTCCCCATTAGACTTTCGCACCGGCCATGTGGGACTGTTAAAGGGTGAGCGAGTCTTGCTGATCACTCCCTGGCTCTCCAGTCGACGAATCAGGTTATGGATGGGAATCAGGGAGTCTCGGTTGGTGCGATATTGCCGCCTGTGCACAGTTGTGGTAGCGATCGGCACCTGTTGTTCCTCAACCTTCAGCAACCCTACAATCGAAGGGTCCTCTGAGAGACCGGGCAAGGTGGACAACTGTTTAATTTCCTCTGTCTCCAAAGCAGCTATACCAAAAGCCCACCGGTACCCTTTTGGGTCCTTGAAATACCCTCTCCTGAGGTAGTCTATGCCAAGGATGCACGGAGCATCTGGGCCAGTCACAATGGGGTGCTTTTGCCACTCATTCCCAGTTCGGCTCACTTCAGCTTCCAGTACAGTGAGCTGTTGGGATCCCCCTGTCACTCCAGAAATACAAATGGGTTCTGCCCCTCTATAGTTTGATGGCATTAGCGTGCACTGTGCACCAGTGTCCACTAGAGCCTTATACTCCTGTGGGTCTGACGTTCCAGGCCATCAAATCCACACAGTCCAGTAAACCCGGTTGTCCCTTTCCTCCACCTGGCTGGAGGCAAGGCCCCTCTAACACTGGTCACAGTATTCGCTGTTCACTTCCTGTAAATGTGAATCAAAAGTCCCCTGATCAAGGTCGGAAGTAAAATTAGCCCTCTTACTCTGTCTCGGGAACTGCTCACTGGAAACTGGAGCTGCAATTTTCCTGGGAGAACCGCCTTTTCTAATAGTTTTTCCTTGCAACTCACGCACCCGTGCCTCTAAGGTTGAGGTGGGTTTTCCATCCCACTTCCTCATGTCCTCTCCATAATCACGCAGGTAAAACCACAGGGTGCCCCGTGGTGTGTATCCTCTGTATCCTCTCTCTTGAGCATAGGGACGTTGACTCCTAATGGCTGAGACACTGGTCCGTGCAGGTGGGGAGTAGGACAGATCCTCTCTGAGTTGTTGGAATTCTTGGCACAGTTTTTCCACAGCCGAGACACAGGCCCGTAGGGAGGAAGAGAGCTTTTCTTCGTAGTCCCGGAGTTGTCTAGCCACTTCATCCACCGTTGGTGCCTCGTCGTCTTTCCAGGCTAGTATTGCCAACGAGTTGGAATACGATGCTGGTGCGCTCCGTACCACCTTCCGCCACATGGATTGTGTGCACCTGACTTCATCTGGGTCTTTGGTTAACCGCTCATCATTCAGGTCACTGTAAATCACCTCCAGCACGCCTAATTCCCTCAGGTACTGGATACCTTTCTCTACGGTGGTCCATTTGCTTGGGCGGTATAAAACATCCTCCTTGAAGGGATACCTTTCCTTCACGCTTGACAGAAGTCGCCTCCAGAGGCTGAGCGGTTTTGCCCCTTTTCCAATTGCTTTGTCAATGCCCCCTTCCCTGGAAAGGGATCCCAGCTGCTTGGCTTCCCTACCCTCTAAATCCAGGCTACTGGCCCCGTTATCCCAGCATCGGAGCAGCCAGGTGATGATGTGCTCGCCTGGATGACGACCGAAATCTTTTCGCATATCTCGCAGCTCACTCAGGGATAGGGATCGGGTGGTCACCATCTCATTTATGGGTTCTTCCTCCTCTGGTTCTCGTGATGGCCCTGGTTCATCTTCATCCCTTACTAAACGAACTGATTTCCTCGTGTATTTTTTCTTCTGTATAGGGGCAACTGATACCGGCGCAGGTTGGTTCTCTGGTTTAGCCACAGTGTCTGTCACTGGGGTTGGAGTAGCCGCAGTGCTCATGGCTGTGGCTGGAGTAGCCACAGTGCCTGGGGCAGGGGTTTGAGTAGCTGCAAGGCCTGTAGTGGGGGTTGGAGTAGCCGCAGGGCCTGTAGTGGGGGTTTGAGTAGCCACAGTGCTTGTTGTTTTGTCATCAGATCCAGAGACCTTCTCTTTCTTTTGAGGGTACTGATTAGCGTTGACCACGGCTCGATAGGCATGGGCCAGTCCCCAGCATGTTGCAATGATTTGTGTCTCTCTGGAGCTACCAGGGTGACAACATACTTCTTCCAAATACTTTACTAATTCTTCAGGATTCTGCACTTGTTCAGGGGTGAAGTTCCAAAACACTGGAGGTCCCCACTGCCCTAGGTACTTGCGCATACGATCCCACACACCCTGCCACTCATAACTATCCAGCCTTGGGGTAGATCTCTGGATGGTATTTTTAAACTGCTTACTGACCTTTATCAAAACGGAAACAACATTCCCAAGAATTATCAATAGAAGTATCTTAACTGCCCAGGGATGTTCAAGATACAGGAAAGTTGTTGTAATGAAGGAGGAAACATCATAGAAGAAAGCAGCAAAGGTGCCATTCTGTATTTCCTCCACAACAAGCCTCTCAGAGTAAGAAGTATAATTGCTAACTCTCTCTATAAGATAGTACCCGAAGTACAGTAGTGACTTCTGTATGAAACCCAAATACCAAAGAATGCTCAAGGTCAGGGTTTTGATAAGGAGCCTCCCAAGCAAAAGATCATGAATCACTGCAGAGCATAGCACACTACACAAACTGACAGCAAGCTTTAACGCATGCTGCAAAAAAAAAGAACATGGTGCAGATCAGAAGAACTAATATCGTGACCGGCAACTGTTAACAGACTCCTTAATACACTCTGGTTAATCTGTTGTTATCTCGAACCCTTCGAGCCCCACGTTGGGCGCCAAAAAGGACTGTCGTGGTTTAGCCCCAGCCAGCAACTAAGCACCACGCAGCTGCTCGCTCACTCCCCCTACCCCGATGGGATGGGGGAGAGAATTGGAGGAGTAAGAGTGAGAAACACTCCTGGGCTGAGATAAGAACAGTTTAATAATTGAAATAAAGTAAAATAGTAATGCTAATAGTAACAGTATAATAATGATAATAATAATAATGATACACGAAGCAAGTGATGCACAATGCAATTGCTCACCACCCGCCGACCGATACCCAGACAGTTCCCGAGCAGCGATCGCTGCTCCCCGGCCAACCCCCCCCAGTTTATATACTGAGCATGACGTCATATGGTATGGAATAGCCCTTTGGTCAGTTTGGATCAAGTATTCTGGCTGTGCCCCCTCCCAGTTTCTTGTGCGCCTGGCAGAGCATGGGAAGCTGAAAAGTCCTTGACTAGCATAAGCAGTACTCGGCAACAACTAAAAACATCAGCATGTTATCAACATTCTTCTCCTACTAAATCCAAAACACAGCACTATGCCTGCTGCTAGGAAGAAAATTAACTCTATCCCAGCCGAAACCAGGACACTATTCCATCTCTTTCTCCTGATCGGCATCTATCCCTTTTTCCCCACAATTGCTCTGACCTGTTCCCTAGCGTCCTTTTCTTCTCTGCGCCTGTACGTGCCACTCCGTGTCCCTGCCTTCCTATCTCCCTCCTTCCTTCCTTCTCTTTCTCTATCCCTTTTTCTTGCTCACTGTCACTGTTTTTTTTCATCAGCTCACCGTCTGCTTCCTGTTCTAGTTTGTGTTGTCCTCTGTCTCTCCGCAGGGCTCCTAATACCTCCCTTTCTTTCTCCAACCCCCTGTGCTTCTCAAGGTCTTCGTCTTTCTCTCCCTCTCATTGTCATTATTCTTGTCTGTTGCTCTGTCTCGCTGCTTATCCCGTCGTTTCTCGCTATCTTCCTTTGTCCCGCTCCCTGCCCGTATTCATGTTTGTCTCTGTCCTGTTGACCATCCCAGGTGTTTTTTTCTTCTCCATCTCCATCCTGCTGCTGCCCTGTTTTGTTCCTCCCCCCCCCCCCCCCCATCTGCCCTGCTCCCTGTCACTCTTTCTGCACCTTGTCCTCTGTCCCTGCTGCTTTTTTTTCCATCTCTGTCCAGCGCTCTGTCCCTTTCTTTTTTTCCTCTTGCTATCCCTCTGCCCTGCTTCCTCTCTCTATCTTTTCTGTCTTTCTTTCCCTCTGCCCCATTCCCTCTTCCATTCTTTCTAACTGTGTCCCCCTGTCCAGCTGGCTGTCCCTTCTTTCCTCTCTCTCTTTTCGGATCTCCCTCTCTCTCTGTCCAGCTGCTCATCACAGTTGTTTTTTTCCCTCCAATGCTGTCCAGCTCTCTGTCCGTTTTTTCTCTCTCTGTCATTCTGTCGCGCTCCCTGTGTCTCTATTTTTAATTTTTCCATCTCTGTCCTGCAGCCCGGTGCTGGTTTCCACACCCCCGGCCCTCTCTCCTGTCCTGCTACCCATCCTAGGCCTTTTTTCCCTCCATCTCTGTCCTGCTTCCTGGCTCTAATTTTTGCCTGTCTTGCGCTTTGTCCTGCCTTCCTCTCCCTTTTTTCTCTCTCTGTATCGCCTTGTCTTGCTCCCTGTCTTTCTCGGACAAGCTGTGTCCTGCTCCTTGTCCTTTTTCCCCACCCTCCCCATCTCCTAGCTTTCTTCCTCTCTGCCTTTTTTTCTTCGTCTCTCCTTCTGCCCCAATGCTTCTTTCTCTCTGTCACTGTCTCTGTCCCTCCTTTCTTCTTCCTCTCCTCCACTCCCCCCCATCTCTCTCTCCCTCCGTCCTGCTCGCAGACTCAACGTTTTCTTGCTCCATCTCTCTGCAGGGCTGGCGGGGGCAGAAGCGGCCCTGGGACAAACGCTGCAGCGGGGTCGTTGAGGGGTTTTGGGGCCAAGCCCCTGCCTGGCCGGGGCGAGTAGAGGCAGCCCGGTCCCATCCCATCCCCGGCTGCTCCTCGCTGGGGCTGGGCGGCCTCTGCCGCTCTCGGCGTGAGTCGGGCTGAGAAACCTTTGTGAGTTTGAGGATGCTACAGATACTCCGCATCAAACCCAGAGAAAAGGCAAATGTGCTGCCGGTGCCGAAAAGCTGATGAAAAATTGCAGTTACCGGAGCATGCCTCGTTCCTGCATCGGTCCCTTGGGAGTCACAAATGTTTTCCTTTCAGGTAAAAGAACAAGCTTTCATCTAGGATAAATTAAGAGCTGCCTGTAACTTTCGGTAGGGTCAAGTGCTTCTCTTCTGTTTGTTCATACTAGTTTTATGGGCAAGTTGGCAATAGCCTTTTATTTTTCTGCGCGTCGCTAAATTTTTAGTAATATGTGGTGTCGGCATAGTTGATTTTTGAGCAGCTAGATGCCACTAGAAGCATAATGAATGACACGTGATGGAAACCGGTGCTTAAGCTTGATTTTGATACGATTTTTTTTTTGTTTCTTTGTTTGCCTTCATTAGAATGTTGGTGGCGTGTTGTCCCGTGGCTCGATCCGCATTCTGTTCCATGGAACCTTCCATCTAGGACTTTGAAGTAAAAAAAGTTTGCCCTTCCAACAAAGGGCTGGTCATTCATAGGACTGAGGTGTAGACTTGGAGCGTCTCTAAGGTACGTGATCAGAATTGAAGCCAAATTTCACTTAACGTTGCTGCTGTTTGTCTTCACTTTCATGAATTTCCTCGCCGCTCCCTCGTGGTTGGGAGCTCTGAACTGTCATTTTTTTTCAGTCTCTAACACATTTGGGTTCCCCCAACCTCCCCCCCCCGCCCCCTGCCAAGGAGAGGCTACGTTTGAAAGTTAAGTAGCGTCCTCACAAACGCGTCAGTCGATAAAACTGAATTACGGTTATTAAAACCATAAGCATGATACCAGTCGTAGAGATCTGGGCTACTTGTGAATGTGTATTCGTCACATGCAAATGTCATCGGGGAAACAGATCGCCTGTGCTTCGTGCTCTGACAAGACAGCATGGTGAGACAGGGAGGAGCTCCGAAAGGAAAAAAAGATACATGGTTGTCCTGGTTTCGGCTGGGATAGAGTTAATTTTCTTCCTAGCAGCAGGCATAGTGCTGTGTTTTGGATTTAGTAGGAGAAGAATGTTGATAACATGCTGATGTTTTTAGTTGTTGCCGAGTGCTGCTTATGCTAGTCAAGGACTTTTCCAGCTTCCCATGCTCTGCCAGGCGCACAAGAAACTGGGAGGGGGCACAGCCAGAATACTTGATCCAAACTGACCAAAGGGCTATTCCATACCATATGACGTCATGCTCAGTATAGAAACTGGGGGGGGTTGGCCGGGGAGCAGCGATCGCTGCTCGGGAACTGTCTGGGTATCGGTCGGCGGGTGGTGAGCAATTGCATTGGGCATCACTTGCTTCGTGTATCATTATTATTATTATCATTATTATACTGTTACTATTAGCATTACTATTTTATTTTATTTCAATTATTAAACTGTTCTTCTCTCAACCCAGGAGTGTTTCTCACTCTTACTCCTCCAATTCTCTCCCCCATCCCATCGGGGTAGGGGGAGTGAGCGAGCGGCTGCGTGGTGCTTAGTTGCTGGCTGGGGCTAAACCACGACAATGGTCATGGTTTCGGTTTGTTGTTGCTTGGTTTTGGTGTGTTGGGTTTTGATGTTTGGGGGGTTTTTGGGTTTTTGTTGGTTGGTTGGTTGATTTGTTTGTTTTAAAAAGAGCGCAGTGTTGACCGGTGGCAGCCTGCAGGGCTCTGTTGCCGCCTGACCTCTCCTTTTCTGCTCTTTCCCTCCTCTTTCATGGCTCTAATTTTCATTTGGATCGTTTCAGAAGAGCAGTGAAGTTACTTGCCTGTGTCCGTGTGGTGGTAATACCAGGAAGGTAAATGCTTGAACCAGTAGCGAGTCGCTTGGCCACAAGTAGCATTTCTGAAGGAAGAACAGCAGTAACAAGAAGCCAAATAGCAAGTCACCAGAAATGTGCGTGTGTCAAAGACATCGAAGTTTTATTGCCAAATGTCGTTTGGTAATGTGTTCCAAATGGCTATTTTTGGTAAGCATAAATTTTTCGGGAAAGCCGGGGTCGTGTGTGCAAAAATAGTTCCCTCTGTGCGTCCTGCTACGTAAATAGCATGGGAGGATAGGCTGTGCAGCGGCGGGGCCGTTGTTCCCTCCTCTCAGTATTGCCGTAGTAGCGTTGCAATATTTCGACCTAACAGATGGGTTTAGGAATGGAAAGAGAATGCCTGTTTTCTGTAAAGGCTCTAAATGCCGACCCTTTGTCTGCCGCTTTTCTGTGCGCGAGATGAAGCTATTTTATTTTTCTCCCTTGTTCCTGGTCTAAATATTTCTGAAGCCGTTGCTGCTCTCGGGAAAGCCAAAGGCACCTGGATTTGTGCAGCCGGAAAGAAAGGGGGGGGGAGGGGGGTGGCAACCAAAAAAACAACCCCACCAAAAGCCCAAAACAACCCCTCTTTCTCAAGAATGACACCAAAAGCAAGAATCAGCAATTTTTATGTTGTGGGAAAGCGCTGAAAAACCCCAGAATTGAATATGTTTGGAAAAAGCAAACAAATGCCGTTTTTCTATTGTGGAAATGCCAAAAAGAAAGAAAGGCAAAAACTAGAACAAAACCCAAACAAACCCCACGTCCTGGTTTCGGCTGGGATAGAGTTAATTTTCTTCCTAGCAGCAGGCATAGTGCTGTGTTTTGGATTTAGTAGGAGAAGAATGTTGATAACACGCTGATTTTTTTAGTTGTTGCCGAGTACTGCTTATGCTAGTCAAGGACTTTTCAGCTTCCCATGCTCTGCCAGGCGCACAAGAAGCTGGGAGGGGGCACAGCCAGAATAGTTGATCCCAACTGCCCCCAAGGGCCACTCCATACCATACAGTGTCATGGGCAGTATAGAAACTGGGGGGGGTTGGCCGGGGAGCAGCGATCGCTGCTCGGGAACTGTCTGGCCATCGGTCGGCGGGTGGTGAGCAATTGCATTGGGCATCGCTTGCTTTGGATATTATTATTACTATTATTATAATATTATTATTTATTTTATTTCAATTATTAAACTGTTCTTATCTCAACCCTGGAGTGTCTCTCACTCTTACTCCTCCGATTCCCTCCCCCATCCCATCGGGGTAGGGGCAGCGAGCGAGCGTCTGCGTGGTGCTGAGTTGCTGGCTGGGGCTAAGCCATGACACCCCAGCCCCTAATTTGGGCTAAATGTGGGGTGAAACGCTGGCAGTTTGAGGAGCACCGCCGAGCGTTATCCAGCGTGAATCCGGTGTGGGTCAGTTATGCGGCGCGGATCGGATCGCCTTCTGCGGGTTGTCCCAGGTGAGTTATCTGCTGTGGATTACCCTGGGCGGACCCCCTGGCGTAGGTCATCCCCACGCGTGTCCCCCCGTGCACCTTTTCAGCCGCACGTACCCCTTTGTCCGTCCGTGTCCTCCTCCCCGTCCCCCTCTGTCTCCCTGCCCTCCCGAATGCTTTCCACCCGAGCGTCCCCCTGCACGAGGCTTTCCCCCAGGTGAGTTGTTTTTCCCCGGGGACGTGCCCCCGCCTCCGCCCCACCATATTGGGCACAGCCCCCCATAACCCCTCTGCTTCTGGGCCCTCAGGGCGCTGCTTGCGGCCCCCCAGACGCTTCCCTGCACCCCGCTCCCAGCCCCATCTCCCTCCTCCGCTGTTTTGGATTAGTGCTGGGAACGGCGTTGATGACACGCTGGTGTTCTAGCCACTGCCGAGCAGCGTTTGCACCGAGCTGAGGCTTTTCCGGCTCCTCGTACCGCCCCGCCGCCGAGCGGGCTCGGGGGCACGAGGGGTTGGGAGGGGGCACGGGCGGGACAGCTGACCCCAGCTGACTAAAGGGCCGTTCCGGACTACACGACGTCGTGTTCTCAGCTAATGGACAAGCCCTGCACAGGAAGCCTTCCTCGTGTGTAGGCGGGATGAGGAGAGCAGAGTTCCGATAGCACAGAGGTGGGGACAGGTGCAAACAACAGACCAAAGCCCAGGCCTCCCCAGCGTGTTGCTCAGTCGCGTCCGGTCTGCTTGGGCGTGCTGTTTCCCGATGAACGTATCTGCCCCTCTGACAGAAAGCAGGTTTCGTCTCTTCTCGCCTGCCTTGAGGATGCCATGTGTGTTGCTGCTTTGTTTCGTTTTGCTTTAACCTTTCCGCAGCATCTGTTGACTCGCTGCTGCCGCTCTCGCAACGCGGCTTGTACGTGCAGAGCAATAGAGCGATGCCGGGTGCTTACTGCAAAGGGGAAAAAGAAAACCCGTTAGCGGTTCCTTGTGCTGCTTCT
Organism: Pelecanus crispus; assembly: GCF_030463565.1. Taxonomy (NCBI): domain Eukaryota; kingdom Metazoa; phylum Chordata; class Aves; order Pelecaniformes; family Pelecanidae; genus Pelecanus; species Pelecanus crispus. Next base: position 171,927 of record NW_027461499.1, on the reverse strand, counting down.
GCTTCCAAGGTAATGGGGTGCAGGGGGCACGGGCAGAAAGAGCGCCCAGGCTTTCGGAGCAGCCGGATGCTGCTCGGGGCTGCCACAGTCGAGCCCTGGGATGCTTCTGGCAGCGGAAGCAGCGCACACCGTGCCGCATGGGCCGCGAGTAGGAAGCGGGCAGAGCAATGCAAGCCCTGCTCTTGGCCCCCCGCCCCCCCGCAGTCAGTAGCTGCCGCCTTTGGGTGGTCTAAACGGGGCTGAGGTAGCAGCCATTTCTCATTCTGCGGAGTAATCGGAAAAGAATTTTGAAGATGCCCCGGGCAGCCGGCGCTGTTGCCGTGCGCATGCGCAGTGGGGCTGATTTTTCCCGCGCTCAGTGCTGCCCCCTGTTGACCGAAATGGGGCACTGCGGCTCCGGCCTCGCGCATGCGCAGTAGCGCGCTTTCCAGCGCTCAGTGCTGCTGCCTGGTGAGCAAAAGCGGGTACTGCAGCTCCAGCCCCGCGCATGCGCAGCGAGGCTCTTTTCCAGCGCTCAGTGCTGCCACCCGGTGAGCACAATGCGGTACTGCAGCTCCAGCCCCGCTCAATGCGCGGGGGCGAGCTTTGCCGCGCTCGCTGCTGCCACCCCGTGACCAAAAAATGGGTACTGCAGCCCCAGCCTTTCTCCGTCTCTCTCTGGCCAGCGCTCTGCCCCTGTTCGTGAATTCCTCGCTCTCCGCCCTGTAGCCTGTCGCTTTTGTCCTTTGTCCATCTCGCTGTCTCTGGCTCCCCGAGGACCCTAGTTTAGAATTGCCCTTCCCCCTTCTTTCTGTACGCATAGCTACCTTTTGTGCCCTCCCGCTCTCTTTTTTCCGGCTCCCTGTCCCTATTTCTTAATTCTTGCCTCTCTGCCCTGCAGCGTGGAGCTGCGGGGTTTGGTATGCGTGGTTTTCCCCCGCCCCGGCCCCTTCCCTCCGTTATTCGCTTTCCCGGGCTCGGTGCTGCCCCCGTGTGACCAAAGTTCGGTACTGCAGCTCCAGCCCCGCGCACAGTGCCGTGGGGCGCTTTCCCCGGGCTCGCTGCTGCCGCCCTGTGACCAAACTCCGGTACTGCAGCCCGGCAGCCGCCCATGCGCATTGCTGCGGCCACGGGATCCAGGGGGCGGCCCGTCGGTACCAGCCACGCGATGCCGCCGTGCTCGGCGCTGCCCGCCGGTAAGGAAACGCCGCTGCCGCCCCCGGCCGTGCTCTCGGCGCGCACGAGGCGGAACAGCAGCGCCGGTGCTGGCCCCGGGCGAGCGCGGTTCCCGCAGCAGCGCCGCCGCCGCAGCCTTGGCTGCCGCTGCAGCGCGGCAGGGTGCTGGGCGTGATGAGCGGTGGCGGGCGGCGGGCAGGAGCCCCGGTGAGGCGAGCGAGCCCCTTTGGGGGTGCGGGGGTGTCGCCTGCCCGCTGGGCCCGTGCTCTCGGGAGAGCCGGGAGAGCCCCGTGTGTTCTCTCAGGGGGAGGCCGGCCGAGCGAGCGGAGTTACAGCAGAGGAAGGGAGGAGAGAAGCTGAAAGCAGCGTCTGAGCTGGCAAATTCTCCCGAGGGCGAGAGCTGCAGTGAGTCCCGGGCCCTCAGCGCCCTGTCTCCCCTCCCGTGCGTCCGATTGCCTCCCTGCCCCGCCCCTGGCCCCCTCGCTTTCCCACGCTGCTGCGATTTCTGCCCCCCCCCGCCCCTTCCCTGCACCTCTCTTCTCCTTTCTGTTCTTCTCTCCCACTCCCTCTTCCTCTCTTCCTTCATCTCGCTTGTTCTACTGCTCCCTTTTCTTTTTCTCTCTGCGCTTTTGTCCTGCTTCCTCTCCCTCTTCCCCCCCCCCTTCTCCGTCTCAGTCCTGCAGCCCATTGCTGTTTTTTCCTTTTTCCATCTCTTTGTCCTGATCTGTATCTGTCTCTTTACCCCCCCCCCCCCCAGCCTGTTCCCTGGCGTTCTCTTCCTCTCTCCACCTGTACGTGCCGCTCCGTGTCCCTGCCTTCCTATCGCTCTCCCTCCTTCCTTCCCTCCTTCTTTCCCTCCTTCCTTCTCTTTCTCTCTTGATCCCTTTGTCTTGCTCGCTGTTGCTGGGTTTTTCATTCTGTATTTTGCTGTCTGTGTTCCCCTTCCTGTTCATCTCTTACTCTTGCTGAGCCTTTGCGCTGCTCCCTGCCCCTGTTATTTGCGGATTCGCCTCTGTGCCCTGTGTTTTCCTCGTGCTCCACCTCTCCGTCATTCTCTTGGTTGCTCCCTGTCTCGGCATCCTGCTCCCTGTCCCTCTTTCTTCCGCAGTGTCCCGCTTCCTGGCTCCCTGTCCCTCACCTGGTTTCTGTATTGCTCTGTCCTTCGTCCTCTCTTTCCTTCTCCCTCTGGCCCGCTGCTCATCACTGTTTTTTTCGGCCCTCCCTCCCTCCCTCCCTTCTCCATCTGTCTGCCTTGGTCCTGTGCCTCTCCTCCTCTCTCTAATGTTTCTTTCTCCATCTGTGCCCCGCTCCCTGTCCCTTTTCTTCTCTCTGCCCTCCATCCTCCCCCTAACTTTTTCCCTGTATATCTCCGCACCGCTGCCTGTCCCATTGTTTCTCGCTACACCCCCCCGCCCAGCTCGTCGTCCCGTTATTCCCCTCTGTCCCGCTCCCTTTCTTCTCATCCTGCAGCCCAGTGCTGGTTTGTCTTTCTCCCTCTCTTTGTCCTGATCCACGTCTCTCTTTCCCCCCTCAATCCCTCTGGCTCGTTCGCTATCCTTTTCTCTTTCTCCCTCCCTTATTGCTCTCATGCGGGTTCTCTCTCGATCTGGCTGTTGGGCTCCCCGCTCGTCACTTTCTCTCCCTCTGGCCTGCTCCCCGACCCTGTTTGTTCTTCTGCTGTGTCCCTGCGGGGCTCCTCGTGCCTTTTTTTTAGCGATGCGTGCATCTGGCTGTCCTTTTCCCTGTGCCTTTCTTTCTCTGCTCCTCTGTCTTTCTCCCTCGTCTTATTTTTTCTTTCCGTTGCTCTGTCCTGCTCCCCATCGCATCCCCAGGTGCAGCTAGAGTCGGTCAGTCATCGCTGTGGATAAATGGGGGCTTGTTCTTTCTGTCTCGCAGGGGCGGTGCTGAGGACTCACTTGTTGGTTCCTCTCCGGGGACGTCGTTGACTGTCCCTGGCTCGGACTTGCATGGTTTTCGCCTTTGGCCCCATTGTCCTGGCGGCACGGGTGAAAAGGGGCAGGCGGAGCGCTTCCTGGCTGTGGCCGGGAGCTGCCGCGGCTGAATCTGGGGAGGCCGGAGACAGGTAAAACAGCCAAAGAATAAAATAAAGAGGGTGCAGCCGGCAGCTGCCTCCCGCTGCAGGCAAGAGAGCGCCTGCCTCTGCGGGTGAGGAAGGATCCCGCTTTGTAGTCGTGTAGCGCGTGAGCGAGCGAGCAAGCAAGGAAGCAAGCAAGGCCACGTCTAGGAAGCCTTGTCTCGTGAGAGCTGTAAGACAGCCCCGTATCCTCTTAGGTGGAGGACAGCCAAGCGACCGGAGTTACAGAAGAGGAAGGGAGAAGGAAGCGTCCGAGCTGGCAAATTCTCCCGAGAGCGAAGGCTGCGGTGAGTCCTGGGCCCTCGGGGCCCTGTCTCCCTTCCCGTGTGTCTGGTTGCCTCCCTGCCCCGCCCCTGGCGCCCTCACTTTCCCACGCCACTGCAATTTTTTGTGGGGGTTAATTTCCCACACACACCCCCCCCACCCCCTTCTCCCCTGTACCTCCTTTCTGCATCTCGCTCTGAGCATCTGCCTGTCCCCATCTTTTAGGTCCTCCCTCTCTCTGCCCTGTAGCCCATGGCTAGTTTTTTCCTTCTGTGTCTCTCTCTGCCCGGCACCCGGCCGCTACTTTTGCATTCCTGCCTCTGTGTCCTGTAGCCCGTCACTATTTTTGCCGTCGCTGGCTCCCCCCCGCCCCCTTCTCCATCTCGCTCTTTTTTCGCTTCCCATCCCTGTTTTTTAATTCCTTCCTCTCTGCTGTGTAGCCTGTCGCTATTTTTGCCGTCGCTGGCTCCCCCCCGCCCCCTTCTCCATCTCGCTCTTTTTTCGCTTCCCATCCCTGTTTTTTAATTCCTTCCTCTCTGCTGTGTAGCCCTTCGCTTTTTCCTTTTCTCCATCTCTCTGTGTCCGTGCCGGTGCCCCCGTGGCTGGATGCCAGGCGCCCACCAAAGGTGCTCTGTCGTTCCCCTCTTCAGCTGGACAGCGGAGAGAAAAAATAGAATGAAAAGCTCGTGGGTTGAGATAAGGACAGGGAGAGATCGCTCAGCAATTACTGTCATGGGCAAAACACAGGCTCAACTTGAGGAAACCAGTCTAATTGATTACCAATCAAATCGGGGTAGGATAATGAGAAATAAGAACTGAATCTTAAAACACCTAAATCTTAAAACACCTTCCCCCCACCCCCTCCCTTCTTCCCGGGCTCAACTTCACTCCCGATTTCTCTACCTCCCTCATCCCGAGCAGCGCAGGGGAACTGGGGAATGTGGGTTGCGGTCTGGATTTTTCCCCTCAGTCTCTCTCTGCCGGGCTCCCTCTCTTTGTGTTTTCATTTCACGTTTTCTGTCCCGTAGCTCCACGCTATTTGCTTGCCTTTCTCCGTCTCTCTCTGGCCAGCTCTCTGCCCCTTTTCGTGGATTCCTTGTTCTCCGCCCTGTAGGCTGTCGCTTTTGTCCTTTGTCCATCTCACTGTCTCTGGCTCCCCGAGGACCCTATTTTAGAATTGCCCCCCCCTCTTCTTTCTGTACACATTGCTACCCTTTTTGCTCTCCTGCTCTCTTTTTTTTCCAGCTCCCTGTCCCTATTTCTTTATTCTTCCCTCTTCGCCCTGCAGCGTGTAGCTGCGGGGTTTGGTTTGTGTTGTCATCCCACGCACCCTCCCGGGCCCTTCCCTCCGTTGTTCGCTGTCCTGGTTCCCTGTCCCTGTTGTTTCATTCCTCCCTCTCTGCCATGCTCTTGCCGCTGCTTTTTTGTCTTTCCCCATGTCTCTCGGTCCAGCTTCCTGCCCCTGTTCTTCTCTCCTCCCTCTCTGTCTTGCTGCCCGTCCCAGGTTTCTCCCGCATCTCCATCCTGCTCCCCGTCCCTCTTTGTCAGTGTCTGTCCAGCTCCCTCTCCCCCTTTCTGCAGCCTCTCTCCCTGCTGCTTCTTTCTCCACCTCTGTCGGGCTCCCTCGTCCCCGTCCTTCTCTTGCTGTCCCATTCCCTGCCTCGTGCTTTCTCTCTCCCCCCCCCGTCCAGCGCCCCGCTCCTCATTTTTGGCGTCCCCCACCTCTGTCCGTTCCCCGCCGAACTGACGAGCGTGGCTCCCGGAACCACTGCCAGGGTGTCCCAGGGGCAGGGGGAGTGTCGGGGGCCCTGAGCCCCGGAGCAGACTCGCTCCCGGGACTTGTTACGTGTGTGTGACTGAATAAACACTCGCCGGCTGAATTTGCGCTCCCTTTGCACCAGGCAAGGGGCTGTGATGGGGCCCAGGGTAGGAGGTGACACGCTGTGGGGGTCAGGCAATGGCCCCCTGTTCCTGCTGGGCTCCAGCTGTGGGCCGGGGCTGGAGGAGCCCCAGGTGCGGGCAGTGAGGCTGATGGCCAGGGCCCCTCCCTGTAAAGGGGTGGCTGCCGGTGGAGGGGCTGGTGCTGCCGGTGCTGCCCTGCCCCGGGGGGCCGTGGAAGGGCCGGTGTGAGGCAAGGGGAGGAGTGGAGCGGTCGCCGGGCTGTGGCTGCACCTGCACCGAGGGAGAAGGTGAGCAGGGGCCGGGCGATGGACCGGGAGGGCGACGGTGCCTGCGGGGGAGTGCGGGGCTGCCGTGTCGTGTCGTGTCGTGTCGTGTCGCAGCTGGCGGCGAGGGGAGCCGGGGCGTGTGGGGGTGCCGCGCCGTGTGCCGGAGCCGGGCGGCGGGGGCTGCCTGAGGAGCGCGGGGCTGCGCCGAGGGCTCGGCAGGGCTCCCGGGGGCGCCGGCGGGCGGGGGGAACGGCGGCGTCCCCGGAAGGGAGAAAGCGGGGCCGGCTGCCTCTGGCGGCGTGCCGGCAGCTGCGGTGCTGGGAAAGGGGCTTGCGGTCGGCCATGTTGTTGCCTGCGCGGGGCATGCCGGGAGCTGTAGTTTTCGCGGCACGGCCCAGTCACGCGGCAGCCTGGTGGCCGAATCGCGGTGCTGCGTCCCGGCGTTCGCGCGCCGGGTGTGGCCCCTCCGGCGCGCCGTCGGTGTCCGGCGCGTGCGCGGTGTGCGGGAGCGGCATGGCGGCGCGGCGGGCGCGATTGCCGGTGGCGGGTGAGGGCCAGGAGCAGCGGCGATGTGATGTGATGTGATGTGATGTGATGTGAGCGAGCCCCTTTGGTGGGTGCAGGGGTGTCTGCTGCCCGCCGGGCTCCCGGGGGTGGCGGGAGGGGAAGCTTCAAAGGTGCCGCTGCGGCAGGCTGCCGGGCAGCTGGGGGCGAGCGGGGTCGGGGCAGCCCCGGGGAGTTCCCCGAGAGAGAGCGGCGGTAGGAGGGAAGGAGGAGGACATGCCGCTGGCGCCGACGGCGGGCACGTCCCCAACTCGCCAGGGCTCCCCCTGAGCCCCCCCCCCCCGGGCCCACTGAGCCCGTGCAGCTGCCCCCAGCTCCAGCACCTGCCCTGAAGCCTGTCCCGTAGCCCTAGATCACCCCCAAGGCCTGTCGCGAAGGCTGGAAGCTGGCCCTCGAACGCGCTGGATTCTCCCTTAATGCGGTACCGATAGCAGCAGTGCAGGGAAGGAGCGGTGTCTGCAGAAGCCCCTGCATAAGGAGGGGCTGTGGCCGGGGGCAGGCTCTGGTAATAATGGCCACTGGTTATTCTTTCCCCCTTCCAGAGGCCACGCTGAGGACACGGTTGCCCGTTCTTCCCCTGGAGATGCTGTTGACTGCCCCAGGTTCAGGCTGGCGTGGGTTGTCTGTGCCTGGCCTCGCACTCCTAGCGGTGTGGGGGAGAAAAGGGGCAGGCGGAGCGCTTGCTGGCCGTGGAGGAGAGCTGCTGTGGCTGAAGCTGGCGAGGGCAGAGACAGGTAAAGCAGCTGAAGAATACGCTAAAGAGGGTGCAGCCGGCAGCCGCCTCCCGCTGCGGGCAAGAAAGCGCCTGCCTCTGCGGGCGAGGAAGGATCCCTCTTTGTAGTTGCAGAGCGCACGAGCGCGCGAGGCTACGCGTCTAGGCAGTCTTGTCTCGTGAGAGCTGTAAGAGACCCGTGTATTCTCTTAGGTGGAGGACAGCCAAGCGACCGGCGTTACAGAAGAGGAAGGGAGGAGAGAAGGAGAAGGAAGCGTCTGAACTGGGAAATTCCCCTGGCAGCGCTGAGAGCGAGAGCTGTGGTGAGTCCCGGGCCCTCGGGGCCCAGCCTCCCCTCTTGCGTGTCCCAGTCCCTTTATCTCTCCTTGCCTCTCTGTTCTTCCCTCCTGCTGCCTCTCCCTGTTTTTTTTCATCCTCTGTCTCTGTCCTGCAACCATTGGGGTTTTTTCCTATTTGTCGTGGTTTAGCCCCAGCCAGCAACTAAGCACCACGCAGCCGCTCGCTCACTCCCCCTACCCCGATGGGATGGGGGAGAGAATTGGAGGAGTAAGAGTGAGAAACACTCCTGGGTTGAGATAAGAACAGTTTAATAATTGAAATAAAGTAAAATAGTAATGCTAATAGTAACAGTATAATAATGATAATAATAATAATGATACACGAAGCAAGTGATGCACAATGCAATTGCTCACCACCTGCCGACCGATACCCAGACAGTTCCCGAGCAGCGATCGCTGCTCCCCGGCCAACCCCCCCCCAGTTTCTATACTGAGCATGACGTCATATGGTATGGAATAGCCCTTTGGTCAGTTTGGATCAACTGTTCTGGCTGTGCCCCCTCCCAGTTTCTTGTGCACCTGGCAGAGCATGGGAAGCTGAAAAGTCCTTGACTAGCATAAGCAGTACTCAGCAACAACTAAAACATCAGCATGTTATCAACATTCTTCTCCTACTAAATCCAAAACACAGCACTATGCCTGCTGCTAGGAAGAAAATTAACTCTATCCCAGCCGAAACCAGGACAGTATCCACCCCTTATTCTATACCATCTACGTCATGCACAGGCCCTCCCCTTTCCAATGTGTTCCAATTAATCACCACCGCTTTCCCTATCTTGATATACGCACAGATATCATTCCCTTCGTCTATGGCCCATCCCTCTAAAATGTCCTTTGAGTTCATTTAGCCCATGACTTTGGGTTCCATCTGTCATCACAGTCTTTCAGAGCAGGAGAGGTGGTGTGCAGTGTTGGACTGTTGCATGCTGAAGTCAGTTCTCATTCCAACATGGTTTCATCAAAGTTCATTTTCATTAAGCTGGGCAATTCTTACTGCAATACCATTGATGCGGCATATAGCAATCATAATATATAGTATTATATACTTAATATTAACCTACTATATTATTATATTAACATGCAGTTAAGAGATAACATATAGTTAAGAGATAACATACAGTATTATAAAGCAATTAATATTATACAATTCAGTTCATTAGCTATTTTCACCCAAAATCAAATTGCCTTGAGGTACACATTGGGCTTCCCCATCCTTTCGCATCACCCACCAAGTGCACCCAGGTCCTTGAGCAAAAGCAATCCCACGAATGGGTTTGCCTTTGCCAGAGGGGAAAGTAACCCAGACTGTCTTCCCCAGCATATTTTTCATGTGCACTACAGGAACTTTATCTCCTTCTACAGTACGTAGAAGTTTTGATTGGGCAGGGCCAGCTCGATTGGCAGATCCCCTGGTGTTGACTAACCAGGTGGCTTTTGCTAAATGCGTATCCCAATGTTTAAACGTCCCACCACCCATTGCTCTCAGGGTAGTCTTTAACAATCCATTGTATCGCTCAATTTTCCCGGAGGCTGGTGCATGGTAAGGGATGTGATGCACCCACTCAATGCCGTGCTCTTTGGCCCAGGTGTCTATGAGGTTGTTTCGGAAATGAGTCCCGTTGTCTGACTCAATTCTTTCTGGGGTGCCATGTCGCCACAGGACTTGCTTTTCAAGGCCCAGGATGGTGTTCCGGGCGGTGGCATGGGGCACGGGATATGTTTCCAACCATCCGGTGGTTGCTTCCACCATGGTGAGCACATAGCGCTTGCCCTGGCGGGTCTGTGGGAGCGTGATGTAATCAATCTGCCAGGCCTCCCCATATTTATATTTCAGCCATCGTTCACTATACCCAAGGGGCTTGAACTGCTTGGCTTGCTTGATTGCAGCGCATGTTTCACACTCATGAATAACCTGTGCAATACTGTCCATAGTTAAGTCCACCCCTCGATCACGAGCCCATTTATACGTTGCATCCCTTCCTTGATGGCCTGAGGCGTCATGGGCCCACCGAGCTATAAATAATTCACCCTTATGTTGCCAGTCCAAATCCACCTGAGCCACTTCAATCTTAGCAGCCTGATCTACTTGCTGGTTGTTTTGATGTTCTTCAGTGGCCCGACTCTTAGGTACATGAGCATCTACGTGACGAACTTTTACAACCAGGTTCTCTACCCGGGCAGCAATATCTTGCCACAATGCGGCAGCCCAGATGGGTTTGCCTCTGCGCTGCCAGTTGCTCTGCTGCCATTGCTGCAGCCACCCCCACAGGGCATTTGCCACCATCCATGAGTCAGTATAGAGATAAAGGACTGGCCACTTTTCTCTTTCAGCAATATCTAAAGCCAGCTGGATGGCTTTCACCTCTGCAAACTGACTCGACTCCCCTTCTCCTTCAGCAGTTTCTGCGACTTATCGTATAGGACTCCATTGTCGTGGTTTAGCCCCAGCCAGCAACTAAGCACCACGCAGCCGCTCGCTCACTCCCCCTACCCCGATGGGATGGGGGAGAGAATTGGAGGAGTAAGAGTGAGAAACACTCCTGGGTTGAGATAAGAACAGTTTAATAATTGAAATAAAGTAAAATAGTAATGCTAATAGTAACAGTATAATAATGGTAATAATAATAATGATACACGAAGCAAGTGATGCACAATGCAATTGCTCACCACCCGCCGACCGATACCCAGACAGTTCCCGAGCAGCGATCGCTGCTCCCCGGCCAACCCCCCCCCAGTTTCTATACTGAGCATGACGTCATATGGTATGGAATAGCCCTTTGGTCAGTTTGGATCAAGTATTCTGGCTGTGCCCCCTCCCAGTTTCTTGTGTACCTGGCAGAGCATGGGAAGCTGAAAAAGTCCTTGACTAGCATAAGCAGTACTCAGCAACAACTAAAAACATCAGCATGTTATCAACATTCTTCTCCTACTAAATCCAAAACACAGCACTATGCCTGCTGCTAGGAAGAAAATTAACTCTATCCCAGCCGAAACCAGGACACCATACAGCAGCTTTCCACCTCCGATGCTTTCCCACAAGACGACAGGACCCATCAGTGAACAGGGCATATTGCTTTTCATTTTCTGGCAATTTATTATACAGTGGGGCCTCTTCAGCACGTGTCACCTCCTCCTCTGGTGATATTCTAAGGTTTTTTCCTTCTGGCCAGTCCATGATCACTTCCAAGATTCCTGGGCGACTGGGGTTTCCTATTCGAGCCCGTTGTGTGATCAATGCTACCTACTTACTCCACGTAGCATCAGTTGCATGATGTGTAGAGGGGACCCTCCCTTTGAACATCCAGCCCAACACCGGCAGTCGGGGTGCCAGCAGGAGCTGTGCTTCAGTACCAACCACTTCTGAAGCAGCTCGAACCCCTTCATATGCTGCCAGTATCTCCTTCTCAGTTGGAGTATAGCGGGCTTCGGATCCTCTGTATCCCCGACTCCAAAACCCTCGGGGTCGACCTCGAGTCTCCCCTGGTGCTTTCTGCCAGAGGCTCCAGGTAGGGCCATTCTCCCCGGCTGCAGTGTAGAGCACATTTTTAATATCCTGCCCTGCCCGGACTGGCCCAAGGGCTACTGCATGAACTATCTCACGTTTAATTTGTTCAAAGGCTTGTTGTTGCTCAGGGCCCCATTTGAATTCATTCTTCTTCCGGGTCACTTGATAGAGAGGGCTTACGATCTGGCTGTAATTTGGAATATGCATTCTCCAAAAACCCACAACGCCTAAGAAAGCTTGTGTTTCCTTTTTGCTAGTTGGTGGGGACATAGCTGTTATTTTGTTGATCACATCCATTGGGATCTGACGACGTCCATCTTGCCATTTTATTCCTAAAAACTGGATCTCCTGTGCAGGTCCCTTGACCTTACTCTGTTTTATGGCAAAACCAGCCTTCAGAAGGATTTGGACTATTTTCTTTCCCTTCTCAAAAACATCTTCTGCTGTGTTGCCCCACACAATGATGTCATCAATGTACTGCAGATGTTCTGGAGCTTCACCCTGTTCCAGTGCTGTCTGGATCAGTCCATGGCAAATGGTGGGGCTGTGCTTCCACCCCTGGGGCAGTCGGTTCCAGGTGTACTGAACACCCCTCCAGGTAAAAGCAAACTGGGGTCTGCACTCTGCTGCCAAAGGGATGGAGAAAAATGCATTAGCAATATCAATTGTGGCATACCACCTAGCTGCCTTTGACTCCACTTCCTATTGAAGTTCTAGCATGTCTGGCACGGCAGCACTCAGCGGCGGTGTAACTTCGTTCAGGCCACGATAGTCCACTGTTAGTCTCCACTCCCCATTAGACTTTCGCACCGGCCATGTGGGACTGTTAAAGGGTGAGCGAGTCTTGCTGATCACTCCCTGGCTCTCCAGTCGACGAATCAGGTTATGGATGGGAATCAGGGAGTCTCGGTTGGTGCGATATTGCCGCCTGTGCACAGTTGTGGTAGCGATCGGCACCTGTTGTTCCTCAACCTTCAGCAACCCTACAATCGAAGGGTCCTCTGAGAGACCGGGCAAGGTGGACAACTGTTTAATTTCCTCTGTCTCCAAAGCAGCTATACCAAAAGCCCACCGGTACCCTTTTGGGTCCTTGAAATACCCTCTCCTGAGGTAGTCTATGCCAAGGATGCACGGAGCATCTGGGCCAGTCACAATGGGGTGCTTTTGCCACTCATTCCCAGTTCGGCTCACTTCAGCTTCCAGTACAGTGAGCTGTTGGGATCCCCCTGTCACTCCAGAAATACAAATGGGTTCTGCCCCTCTATAGTTTGATGGCATTAGCGTGCACTGTGCACCAGTGTCCACTAGAGCCTTATACTCCTGTGGGTCTGACGTTCCAGGCCATCGAATCCACACAGTCCAGTAAACCCGGTTGTCCCTTTCCTCCACCTGGCTGGAGGCAGGGCCCCTCTAACACTGGTCACAGTATTCGCTGTTCACTTCCTGTAAATGTGAATCAAAAGTCCCCTGATCAAGGTCGGAAGTAAAATTAGCCCTCTTACTCTGTCTCGGGAACTGCTCACTGGAAACTGGAGCTGCAATTTTCCTGGGAGAACCGCCTTTTCTAATAGTTTTTCCTTGCAACTCACGCACCCGTGCCTCTAAGGTTGAGGTGGGTTTTCCATCCCACTTCCTCATGTCCTCTCCATAATCACGCAGGTAAAACCACAGGGTGCCCCGTGGTGTGTATCCTCTGTATCCTCTCTCTTGAGCATAGGGACGTTGACTCCTAATGGCTGAGACACTGGTCCGTGCAGGTGGGGAGTAGGACAGATCCTCTCTGAGTTGTTGGAATTCTTGGCACAGTTTTTCCACAGCCGAGACACAGGCCCGTAGGGAGGAAGAGAGCTTTTCTTCGTAGTCCCGGAGTTGTCTAGCCACTTCATCCACCGTTGGTGCCTCGTCGTCTTTCCAGGCTAGTATTGCCAACGAGTTGGAATACGATGCTGGTGCGCTCCGTACCACCTTCCGCCACATGGATTGTGTGCACCTGACTTCATCTGGGTCTTTGGTTAACCGCTCATCATTCAGGTCACTGTAAATCACCTCCAGCACGCCTAATTCCCTCAGGTACTGGATACCTTTCTCTACGGTGGTCCATTTGCTTGGGCGGTATAAAACATCCTCCTTGAAGGGATACCTTTCCTTCACGCTTGACAGAAGTCGCCTCCAGAGGCTGAGCGGTTTTGCCCCTTTTCCAATTGCTTTGTCAATGCCCCCTTCCCTGGAAAGGGATCCCAGCTGCTTGGCTTCCCTACCCTCTAAATCCAGGCTACTGGCCCCGTTATCCCAGCATCGGAGCAGCCAGGTGATGATGTGCTCGCCTGGATGACGACCGAAATCTTTTCGCATATCTCGCAGCTCACTCAGGGATAGGGATCGGGTGGTCACCATCTCATTTATGGGTTCTTCCTCCTCTGGTTCTCGTGATGGCCCTGGTTCATCTTCATCCCTTACTAAACGAACTGATTTCCTCGTGTATTTTTTCTTCTGTATAGGGGCAACTGATACCGGCGCAGGTTGGTTCTCTGGTTTAGCCACAGTGTCTGTCACTGGGGTTGGAGTAGCCGCAGTGCTCATGGCTGTGGCTGGAGTAGCCACAGTGCCTGGGGCAGGGGTTTGAGTAGCTGCAAGGCCTGTAGTGGGGGTTGGAGTAGCCGCAGGGCCTGTAGTGGGGGTTTGAGTAGCCACAGTGCTTGTTGTTTTGTCATCAGATCCAGAGACCTTCTCTTTCTTTTGAGGGTACTGATTAGCGTTGACCACGGCTCGATAGGCATGGGCCAGTCCCCAGCATGTTGCAATGATTTGTGTCTCTCTGGAGCTACCAGGGTGACAACATACTTCTTCCAAATACTTTACTAATTCTTCAGGATTCTGCACTTGTTCAGGGGTGAAGTTCCAAAACACTGGAGGTCCCCACTGCCCTAGGTACTTGCGCATACGATCCCACACACCCTGCCACTCATAACTATCCAGCCTTGGGGTAGATCTCTGGATGGTATTTTTAAACTGCTTACTGACCTTTATCAAAACGGAAACAACATTCCCAAGAATTATCAATAGAAGTATCTTAACTGCCCAGGGATGTTCAAGATACAGGAAAGTTGTTGTAATGAAGGAGGAAACATCATAGAAGAAAGCAGCAAAGGTGCCATTCTGTATTTCCTCCACAACAAGCCTCTCAGAGTAAGAAGTATAATTGCTAACTCTCTCTATAAGATAGTACCCGAAGTACAGTAGTGACTTCTGTATGAAACCCAAATACCAAAGAATGCTCAAGGTCAGGGTTTTGATAAGGAGCCTCCCAAGCAAAAGATCATGAATCACTGCAGAGCATAGCACACTACACAAACTGACAGCAAGCTTTAACGCATGCTGCAAAAAAAAAGAACATGGTGCAGATCAGAAGAACTAATATCGTGACCGGCAACTGTTAACAGACTCCTTAATACACTCTGGTTAATCTGTTGTTATCTCGAACCCTTCGAGCCCCACGTTGGGCGCCAAAAAGGACTGTCGTGGTTTAGCCCCAGCCAGCAACTAAGCACCACGCAGCTGCTCGCTCACTCCCCCTACCCCGATGGGATGGGGGAGAGAATTGGAGGAGTAAGAGTGAGAAACACTCCTGGGCTGAGATAAGAACAGTTTAATAATTGAAATAAAGTAAAATAGTAATGCTAATAGTAACAGTATAATAATGATAATAATAATAATGATACACGAAGCAAGTGATGCACAATGCAATTGCTCACCACCCGCCGACCGATACCCAGACAGTTCCCGAGCAGCGATCGCTGCTCCCCGGCCAACCCCCCCCAGTTTATATACTGAGCATGACGTCATATGGTATGGAATAGCCCTTTGGTCAGTTTGGATCAAGTATTCTGGCTGTGCCCCCTCCCAGTTTCTTGTGCGCCTGGCAGAGCATGGGAAGCTGAAAAGTCCTTGACTAGCATAAGCAGTACTTAGCAACAACTAAAACATCAGCGTGTTATCAACATTCTTCTCCTACTAAATCCAAAACACAGCACTATGCCTGCTGCTAGGAAGAAAATTAACTCTATCCCAGCCGAAACCAGGACACTATTCCATCTCTTTCTCCTGATCGGCATCTATCCCTTTTTCCCCACAATTGCTCTGACCTGTTCCCTAGCGTCCTTTTCTTCTCTGCGCCTGTACGTGCCACTCCGTGTCCCTGCCTTCCTATCTCCCTCCTTCCTTCCTTCTCTTTCTCTATCCCTTTTTCTTGTTCACTGTCACTGGTTTTTTTCATCAGCTCACCGTCTGCTTCCTGTTCTAGTTTGTGTTGTCCTCTGTCTCTCCGCAGGGCTCCTAATACCTCCCTTTCTTTCTCCAACCCCCTGTCCTTCTCAAGGTCTTCGTCTTTCTCTCCCTCTCATTGTCATTATTCTTGTCTGTTGCTCTGTCTCGCTGCTTATCCCGTCGTTTCTCGCTATCTTCCTTTGTCCCGCTCCCTGCCCGTATTCATGTTTGTCTCTGTCCTGTTGACCATCCCAGGTGTTTTTTTCTTCTCCATCTCCATCCTGCTGCTGCCCTGTTTTGTTCCTCCCCCCCCCCCCCCCATCTGCCCTGCTCCCTGTCGCTCTTTCTGCACCTTGTCCTCTGTCCCTGCTGCTTTTTTTTCCATCTCTGTCCAGCGCTCTGTCCCTTTCTTTTTTTCCTCTTGCTATCGCTCTGCCCTGCTTCCTCTCTCTATCTTTTCTGTCTTTCTTTCCCTCTGCCCCATTCCCTCTTCCATTCTTTCTAACTGTGTCCCCCTGTCCAGCTGGCTGTCCCTTCTTTCCTCTCTCTCTTTTCGGATCTCCCTCTCTCTCTGTCCAGCTGCTCATCACAGTTGTTTTTTTCCCTCCAATGCTGTCCAGCTCTCTGTCCGTTTTTTCTCTCTCTGTCATTCTGTCGCGCTCCCTGTGTCTCTATTTTTAATTTTTCCATCTCTGTCCTGCAGCCCGGTGCTGGTTTCCACACCCCCCGGCCCTCTCTCCTGTCCTGCTACCCATCCTAGGCCTTTTTTCCCTCCATCTCTGTCCTGCTTCCTGGCTCTAATTTTTGCCTGTCTTGCGCTTTGTCCTGCCTTCCTCTCCCTTTTTTCTCTCTCTGTATCGCCTTGTCTTGCTCCCTGTCTTTCTCGGACAAGCTGTGTCCTGCTCCTTGTCCTTTTTCCCCACCCTCCCCATCTCCTAGCTTTCTTCCTCTCTGCCTTTTTTTCTTCGTCTCTCCTTCTGCCCCAATGCTTCTTTCTCTCTGTCACTGTCTCTGTCCCTCCTTTCTTCTTCCTCTCCTCCACTCCCCCCCATCTCTCTCTCCCTCCGTCCTGCTCGCAGACTCAACGTTTTCTTGCTCCATCTCTCTGCAGGGCTGGCGGGGGCAGAAGCGGCCCTGGGACAAACGCTGCAGCGGGGTCGTTGAGGGGTTTTGGGGCCAAGCCCCTGCCTGGCCGGGGCGAGTAGAGGCAGCCTGGTCCCATCCCATCCCCGGCTGCTCCTCGCTGGGGCTGGGCGGCCTCTGCCGCTCTCGGCGTGAGTCGGGCTGAGAAACCTTTGTGAGTTTGAGGATGCTACAGATACTCCGCATCAAACCCAGAGAAAAGGCAAATCTGCTGCCGGTGCCGAAAAGCTGATGAAAAATTGCAGTTACCGGAGCATGCCTCGTTCCTGCATCGGTCCCTTGGGAGTCACGAATGTTTTCCTTTCAGGTAAAAGAACAAGCTTTCATCTAGGATAAATTAAGAGCTGCCTGTAACTTTCGGTAGGGTCAAGTGCTTCTCTTCTGTTTGTTCATACTAGTTTTATGGGCAAGTTGGCAATAGCCTTTTATTTTTCTGCGCGTCGCTAAATTTTTAGTAATATGTGGTGTCGGCATAGTTGATTTTTGAGCAGCTAGATGCCACTAGAAGCATAATGAATGACACGTGATGGAAACCGGTGCTTAAGCTTGATTTTGATACGATTTTTTTTTGTTTCTTTGTTTGCTTTCATTAGAATGTTGGTGGCGTGTTGTCCCGTGGCTCGATCCGCATTCTGTTCCATGGAACCTTCGATCTAGGACTTTGAAGTAAAAAAAGTTTGCCCTTCCAACAAAGGGCTGGTCATTCATAGGACTGAGGTGTAGACTTGGAGCGTCTCTAAGGTACGTGATCAGAATTGAAGCCAAATTTCACTTAACGTTGCTGCTGTTTGTCTTCACTTTCATGAATTTCCTCGCCGCTCCCTCGTGGTTGGGAGCTCTGAACTGTCATTTTTTTTCAGTCTCTAACACATTTGGGTTCCCCCAACCTCCCCCCCCCGCCCCCTGCCAAGGAGAGGCTACGTTTGAAAGTTAAGTAGTGTCCTCACAAACGCGTCAGTCGATAAAACTGAATTACGGTTATTAAAACCATAAGCATGATACCAGTCGTAGAGATCTGGGCTACTTGTGAATGTGTATTCGTCACATGCAAATGTCATCGGGGAAACAGATCGCCTGTGCTTCATGCTCTGACAAGACAGCATGGAGACAGGGAGGAGCTCCGAAAGGAAAAAAAGATACATGGTCATGGTTTCGGTTTGTTGTTGCTTGGTTTTGGTGTGTTGGGTTTTGATGTTTGGGGGGTTTTTGGGTTTTTGTTGGTTGGTTGGTTGATTTGTTTGTTTTAAAAAGAGCGCAGTGTTGACCGGTGGCAGCCTGCAGGGCTCTGTTGCCGCCTGACCTCTCCTTTTCTGCTCTTTCCCTCCTCTTTCATGGCTCTAATTTTCATTTGGATCGTTTCAGAAGAGCAGTGAAGTTACTTGCCTGTGTCCGTGTGGTGGTAATACCAGGAAGGTAAATGCTTGAACCAGTAGCGAGTCGCTTGGCCACAAGTAGCATTTCTGAAGGAAGAACAGCAGTAACAAGAAGCCAAATAGCAAGTCACCAGAAATGTGCGTGTGTCAAAGACATCGAAGTTTTATTGCCAAATGTCGTTTGGTAATGTGTTCCAAATGGCTATTTTTGGTAAGCATAAATTTTTCGGGAAAGCCGGGGTCGTGTGTGCAAAAATAGTTCCCTCTGTGCGTCCTGCTACGTAAATAGCATGGGAGGATAGGCTGTGCAGCGGCGGGGCCGTTGTTCCCTCCTCTCAGTATTGCCGTAGTAGCGTTGCAATATTTCGACCTAACAGATGGGTTTAGGAATGGAAAGAGAATGCCTGTTTTCTGTAAAGGCTCTAAATGCCGACCCTTTGTCTGCCGCTTTTCTGTGCGCGAGATGAAGCTATTTTATTTTTCTCCCTTGTTCCTGGTCTAAATATTTCTGAAGCCGTTGCTGCTCTCGGGAAAGCCAAAGGCACCTGGATTTGTGCAGCCGGAAAGAAAGGGGGGGGGGGGGGGGGGGTGGCAACCAAAAAAACAACCCCACCAAAAGCCCAAAACAACCCCTCTTTCTCAAGAATGACACCAAAAGCAAGAATCAGCAATTTTTATGTTGTGGGAAAGCGCTGAAAAACCCCAGAATTGAGTATGTTTGGAAAAAGCAAACAAATGCCGTTTTTCTATTGTGGAAATGCCAAAAAGAAAGAAAGGCAAAAACTCGAACAAAACCCAAACAAACCCCACGTCCTGGTTTCGGCTGGGATAGAGTTAATTTTCTTCCTAGCAGCAGGCATAGTGCTGTGTTTTGGATTTAGTAGGAGAAGAATGTTGATAACACGCTGATTTTTTTAGTTGTTGCTGAGTACTGCTTATGCTAGTCAAGGACTTTTCAGCTTCCCATGCTCTGCCAGGCGCACAAGAAGCTGGGAGGGGGCACAGCCAGAATAGTTGATCCCAACTGCCCCCAAGGGCCACTCCATACCATACAGTGTCATGGGCAGTATAGAAACTGGGGGGGGTTGGCCGGGGAGCAGCGATCGCTGCTCAGGAACTGTCTGGGCATCGGTCGGCGGGTGGTGAGCAATTGCATTGGGCATCACTTGCTTTGGATATTATTATTACTCTTATTATAATATTATTATTTATTTTATTTCAATTATTAAACTGTTCTTATCTCAACCCTGGAGTGTCTCTCACTCTTACTCCTCCGATTCCCTCCCCCATCCCATCGGGGTAGGGGCAGCGAGCGAGCGTCTGCGTGGTGCTGAGTTGCTGGCTGGGGCTAAGCCATGACACCCCAGCCCCTAATTTGGGCTAAATGTGGGGTGAAACGCTGGCAGTTTGAGGAGCACCGCCGAGCGTTATCCAGCGTGAATCCGGTGTGGGTCAGTTATGCGGCGCGGATCGGATCGCCTGCTGCGGGTTGCCCCAGGTGAGTTATCTGCTGTGGATTACCCTGGGCGGACCCCCTGGCGTAGGTCATCCCCACGCGTGTCCCCCCGTGCACCTTTTCAGCCGCACGTACCCCTTTGTCCGTCCGTGTCCTCCTCCCCGTCCCCCTCTGTCTCCCTGCCCTCCCGAATGCTTTCCACCCGAGCGTCCCCCTGCACGAGGCTTTCCCCCAGGTGAGTTGTTTTTCCCCGGGGACGTGCCCCCGCCTCCGCCCCACCATATTGGGCACAGCCCCCCATAACCCCTCTGCTTCTGGGCCCTCAGGGCGCTGCTTGCGGCCCCCCAGACGCTTCCCTGCACCCCGCTCCCAGCCCCGTCTCCCTCCTCCGCTGTTTTGGATTAGTGCTGGGAACGGCGTTGATGACACGCTGGTGTTCTAGCCACTGCCGAGCAGCGTTTGCACCGAGCTGAGGCTTTTCCGGCTCCTCGTACCGCCCCGCCGCCGAGCGGGCTGGGGGGCACGAGGGGTTGGGAGGGGGCACGGGCGGGACAGCTGACCCCAGCTGACTAAAGGGCCGTTCCGGACTACACGACGTCGTGTTCTCAGCTAATCGAGAAGCCCTGCACAGGAAGCCTTCCTCGTGTGTAGGCGGGATGAGGAGAGCAGAGGTGAGGACAGCGCAGAGGTGAGGACAGGTGCACAGAGAACAGCGAAGCCCAAGAATCGCCGGCGTGTTGCTCATTCGCATCCGGGTCCTGCAGCGGCAGCCCGGCGCATGCGCTTTGCCGCGCTCTGTGCTGCCACGTGGTGCGCGAAATGCGGTCGTGGAGCTCCGGCCCCGCGCATGCGCAGTGGGGCTCTTTCCCGTGGCTCGGTGCTGCCACCCGGTGACCAAAATTTGGTACTGCAGCCCTAGCCCCGCTCGATCGCCGAAGGGTGCCGGGAGTCGCCGAAGGGCGGCGGCGGGTGCCGAAGGGTGCCGGGAATCGCCGAAGGGCGGCGGCGAGCGCCCGAAGAGTGCCGGGAATCGCCGAAGGGCGGCGGCGAGCGCCCGAAGAGTGCCGGGAATCGCCGAAGGGCGGCGGCGAGCGCCGAAGAGTGCCGGGAATCGCCGAAGGGCGGCGGCGAGCGCCGAAGAGTGCCGGGAATCGCCGAAGGGCGGCGGCGAGTGCCGAAGAGTGCCGGGAATCGCCGAAGAGTGCCGGGAATCGCCGAAGAGTGCCGGGAATCGCCGAAGGGCGGCGGCGAGTGCCGAAGGGTGCCGGGAATCGCCGAAGGGCGGCGGCGAGCGCCGAAGGGTGCCGGGAATCGCCGAAGGGCGGCGGCGAGCGCCGAAGAGTGCCGGGAATCGCCGAAGGGCGGCGGCGAGCGCCGAAGAGTGCCGGGAATCGCCGAAGAGTGCCGGGAATCGCCGAAGGGCGGCGGCGAGTGCCGAAGGGAATCGGGGAGTGCCGAAGGGAGGCGGGAATTGCCCTCGGGGGGCCACTCAGACCCATGGGTCCCTCAGGGGGGCACCGCTGGGTCCCAGGGGGGCAACGAACCTCCCCCCTGCTGGGGGGGTGATGCCGCTGTACGCCCCCCGCCGCCCCGTCTCCCCAGTTCGGGGGGGTTCACCCAGCTGTGCCCCCCCCCTCCTCCCAGGGTCCCCCCTCCCCGGGATGCCGGGGGCCACCCACGGCCCCGTCCCCGTCCTCGTCCTCCGCATGTTCGGGGTGACGGCAGCCGGCACCAGCGTCTGCCTCCACGTCCACGGCTTCGCCCCCTACTTCTACGTCCTGGGGCCCCCCGTTGAGTCGGGGACCCCCCCGAACACCCCCTCACACCCACCCCCCCGCAGCTACGCCCGGGGATTCTCTAGTGCCTCCTGTAAGGGTTGTGCTCCCCATGGCAGGAGGGGGCTCCGTGCCCCCCCCAAATTCCCCCAGCGCCCTGGGAGCCACCCCTAGCTGTCTCTGTGGTTTCTCCACTGTCTCGTACAAGGGTTGTGCTCCCTGTGGCATATGGGGGGGTCATGGGGGTACAGGGGGAGATTGGGGGGGTCATGGGGGGACATCAGGGGTCACGGGAGGACAGGGGGAGATTGGGGGTCATGGGGGGGACATCAGGGAGGTCATAGGTGGTACAGGGGGACATTGGAGGGTCACAGGAGGGATGGGGGACGTCAGAGGGGGACATCGAGGGGGTCACAGGCCGCAGGGGTCTCTTTGCCTTAAAAAAGAGGGTCTCTTTGCCTTACTGGTGGTTGGCGGTTGAACTCTTTTCATCTCAACCCATGAGTTTTCTCACTTTTTATTCATGTCTCATTCTACGAAATAATCAGAAAAGAACTTTCAAGATGCTGCTGCCGTCCGGTGAGCACTGCAGCTCGGCAGCCGCACATGCGGGGGTGCGTCCATGTGCTCGGCAGTGCCGTCCGTCGGTAACAGCCACGCGATGCCGCCGCACCTGCGGGGCGATGCCGCCGTGCTCGGCGCTGCCCGCCGGTAAGGAAACGCCGCTGCCGCCCCCCGGCCGTGCTCTCGGCGCGCACGAGGTGGAACAGCAGCGCCGGTGCTGGCCCTGGGCGAGCGTGGTTCCTGCAGCGCTGGCACCGCGCGGGTCGGCAGCAGCGCCGCCGCAGCCTTGGCTGCCGCTGCAGCGCGGCAGGGTGCTCCGTCTTGCTCCTGCAGCCCATCGCTGGTTTTTTCCTTTTTCCATCTCTTTGTCCTGATCTGTATCTGTCTCTTTACCGCGCCCCGCGCCCCGACTTTCTCTGGCCTGTTCCCTGGCGTTCTCTTCCTCGCTGCGCCTGTACGTGCTGCTCCGTGTCCCTGCCTTCCTATCGCTCTCCTACCTTCCTTCTCTTTCTCTCCCTATCCCTTTGTCAGCCTTGGTCCTGTCTCTCTCCCTGTCTCTCATGATTCTTTCTTAATCTGCGCCCTGCTCCCTGTCCCGTTTCTTTTCTTCTCTCTGCCCTCCATCCTCCCGCTAAATTTTTGCCTGTATATCTCCGCACCACTGCCTGTCCCATTGTTTCTCGCTACACCCCCCCGCCCAGCTCGTCGTCCCGTTATTCCCCTCTGTCCCGCTCCCTTTCTTCTCATCCTGCAGCCCAGTGCTGGTTTGTCTTTCTCCCTCTCTTTGTCCTGATCCACGTCTCTCTTTTCCCCCTCAATCCCTCTGGCTCGTTTGCTATCTTTTTCTCTTTCTCCCTCCCTTATTCCTCTCATGCGGGTTCTCTCTCGATCTGGCTGTTGGGCTCCCCGCTCGTCACTTTCTCTCCCTCTGGCCTGCTCCCCGACCCTGTTTGTTCTTCTGCTGTGTCCCTGCGGGGCTCCTCGTGCCTTTTTTTTAGCGATGCGTGCATCTGGCTGTCCTTTTCCCTGTGCCTTTCTTTCTCTGCTCCTCTGTCTTTCTCCCTCGTCTTATTTTTTCTTTCCGTTGCTCTGTCCTGCTCCCCATCGCATCCCCAGGTGCAGCTAGAGTCGGTCAGTCATCGCTGTGGATAAATGGGGGCTTGTTCTTTCTGTCTCGCAGGGGCGGTGCTGAGGACTCACTTGTTGGTTCCTCTCCGGGGACGTCGTTGACTGTCCCTGGCTCGGACTTGCATGGTTTTCGCCTTTGGCCCCATTGTCCTGGCGGCACGGGTGAAAAGGGGCAGGCGGAGCGCTTCCTGGCTGTGGCCGGGAGCTGCCGCGGCTGAATCTGGGGAGGCCGGAGACAGGTAAAACAGCCAAAGAATAAAATAAAGAGGGTGCAGCCGGCAGCTGCCTCCCGCTGCAGGCAAGAGAGCGCCTGCCTCTGCGGGTGAGGAAGGATCCCGCTTTGTAGTCGTGTAGCGTGTGAGCGAGCGAGCAAGCAAGGAAGCAAGCAAGGCCACGTCTAGGAAGCCTTGTCTCGTGAGAGCTGTAAGACAGCCCCGTATCCTCTTAGGTGGAGGACAGCCAAGCGACCGGAGTTACAGAAGAGGAAGGGAGAAGGAAGCGTCCGAGCTGGCAAATTCTCCCGAGAGCGAAGGCTGCGGTGAGTCCTGGGCCCTCGGGGCCCTGTCTCCCTTCCCGTGTGTCTGGTTGCCTCCCTGCCCCGCCCCTGGCGCCCTCACTTTCCCACGCCACTGCAATTTTTTGTGGGGGTTAATTTCCCACACACACCCCCCCCCACCCCCTTCTCCCCTGTACCTCCTTTCTGCATCTCGCTCTGAGCATCTGCCTGTCCCCATCTTTTAGGTCCTCCCTCTCTCTGCCCTGTAGCCCATGGCTAGTTTTTTCCTTCTGTGTCTCTCTCTGCCCGGCACCCGGCCGCTACTTTTGCATTCCTGCCTCTGTGTCCTGTAGCCCATCACTATTTTTGCCGTCGCTGGCTCCCCCCCGCCCCCTTCTCCATCTCGCTCTTTTTTCGCTTCCCATCCCTGTTTTTTAATTCCTTCCTCTCTGCTGTGTAGCCTGTCGCTATTTTTGCCGTCGCTGGCTCCCCCCCGCCCCCTTCTCCATCTCGCTCTTTTTTCGCTTCCCATCCCTGTTTTTTAATTCCTTCCTCTCTGCTGTGTAGCCCTTCGCTTTTTCCTTTTCTCCATCTCTCTGTGTCCGTGCCGGTGCCCCCGTGGCTGGATGCCAGGCGCCCACCAAAGGTGCTCTGTCGCTCCCCTCTTCAGCTGGACAGCGGAGAGAAAAAATAGAATGAAAAGCTCGTGGGTTGAGATAAGGACAGGGAGAGATCGCTCAGCAATTACTGTCACGGGCAAAACACAGGCTCAACTTGAGGAAACCAGTCTAATTGATTACCAATCAAATCGGGGTAGGATAATGAGAAATAAGAACTGAATCTTAAAACACCTAAATCTTAAAACACCTTCCCCCCACCCCCTCCCTTCTTCCCGGGCTCAACTTCACTCCCGATTTCTCTACCTCCCTCGTCCCGAGCAGCGCAGGGGAACTGGGGAATGTGGGTTGCGGTCTGGATTTTTCCCCTCAGTCTCTCTCTGCCGGGCTCCCTCTCTTTGTGTTTTCATTGCACGTTTTCTGTCCCGTAGCTCCACGCTATTTGCTTGCCTTTCTCCGTCTCTCTCTGGCCAGCTCTCTGCCCCTTTTCGTGGATTCCTTGTTCTCCGCCCTGTAGGCTGTCGCTTTTGTCCTTTGTCCATCTCACTGTCTCTGGCTCCCCGAGGACCCTATTTTAGAATTGCCCCCCCCTCTTCTTTCTGTACACATTGCTACCCTTTTTGCTCTCCTGCTCTCTTTTTTTTCCAGCTCCCTGTCCCTATTTCTTTATTCTTCCCTCTTCGCCCTGCAGCGTGTAGCTGCGGGGTTTGGTTTGTGTTGTCATCCCACGCACCCTCCCGGGCCCTTCCCTCCGTTGTTCGCTGTCCTGGTTCCCTGTCCCTGTTGTTTCATTCCTCCCTCTCTGCCATGCTCTTGCCGCTGCTTTTTTGTCTTTCCCCATGTCTCTCGGTCCAGCTTCCTGCCCCTGTTCTTCTCTCCTCCCTCTCTGTCTTGCTGCCCGTCCCAGGTTTCTCCCGCATCTCCATCCTGCTCCCCGTCCCTCTTTGTCAGTGTCTGTCCAGCTCCCTCTCCCCCTTTCTGCAGCCTCTCTCCCTGCTGCTTCTTTCTCCACCTCTGTCGGGCTCCCTCGTCCCCGTCCTTCTCTTGCTGTCCCATTCCCTGCCTCGTGCTTTCTCTCTCCCCCCCCCGTCCAGCGCCCCGCTCCTCATTTTTGGCGTCCCCCACCTCTGTCCGTTCCCCGCCGAACTGACGAGCGTGGCTCCCGGAACCACTGCCAGGGTGTCCCAGGGGCAGGGGGAGTGTCGGGGGCCCTGAGCCCCGGAGCAGACTCGCTCCCGGGACTTGTTACGTGTGTGTGACTGAATAAACACTCGCCGGCTGAATTTGCGCTCCCTTTGCACCAGGCAAGGGGCTGTGATGGGGCCCAGGGTAGGAGGTGACACGCTGTGGGGGTCAGGCAATGGCCCCCTGTTCCTGCTGGGCTCCAGCTGTGGGCCGGGGCTGGAGGAGCCCCAGGTGCGGGCAGTGAGGCTGATGGCCAGGGCCCCTCCCTGTAAAGGGGTGGCTGCCGGTGGAGGGGCTGGTGCTGCCGGTGCTGCCCTGCCCCGGGGGGCCGTGGAAGGGCCGGTGTGAGGCAAGGGGAGGAGTGGAGCGGTCGCCGGGCTGTGGCTGCACCTGCACCGAGGGAGAAGGTGAGCAGGGGCCGGGCGATGGACCGGGAGGGCGACGGTGCCTGCGGGGGAGTGCGGGGCTGCCGTGTCGTGTCGTGTCGTGTCGTGTCGTGTCGCAGCTGGCGGCGAGGGGAGCCGGGGCGTGTGGGGGTGCCGCGCCGTGTGCCGGAGCCGGGCGGCGGGGGCTGCCTGAGGAGCGCGGGGCTGCGCCGAGGGCTCGGCAGGGCTCCCGGGGGCGCCGGCGGGCGGGGGGAACGGCGGCGTCCCCGGAAGGGAGAAAGCGGGGCCGGCTGCCTCTGGCGGCGTGCCGGCAGCTGCGGTGCTGGGAAAGGGGCTTGCGGTCGGCCATGTTGTTGCCTGCGCGGGGCATGCCGGGAGCTGTAGTTTTCGCGGCACGGCCCAGTCACGCGGCAGCCTGGTGGCCGAATCGCGGTGCTGCGTCCCGGCGCGTGCGCGGTGTGCGGGAGCGGCATGGCGGCGCGGCGGGCGCGATTGCCGGTGGCGGGTGAGGGCCAGGAGCAGCGGCGATGTGATGTGATGTGATGTGATGTGAGCGAGCCCCTTTGGTGGGTGCAGGGGTGTCTGCTGCCCGCCGGGCTCCCGGGGGTGGCGGGAGGGGAAGCTTCAAAGGTGCCGCTGCGGCAGGCTGCCGGGCAGCTGGGGGCGAGCGGGGTCGGGGCAGCCCCGGGGAGTTCCCCGAGAGAGAGCGGCGGTAGGAGGGAAGGAGGAGGACATGCCGCTGGCGCCGACGGCGGGCACGTCCCCAACTCGCCAGGGCTCCCCCTGAGCCCCCCCCCCCCGGGCCCACTGAGCCCGTGCAGCTGCCCCCAGCTCCAGCACCTGCCCCGAAGCCTGTCCCGTAGCCCTAGATCACCCCCAAGGCCTGTCGCGAAGGCTGGAAGCTGGCCCTCGAACGCGCTGGATTCTCCCTTAATGCGGTACCGATAGCAGCAGTGCAGGGAAGGAGCGGTGTCTGCAGAAGCCCCTGCATAAGGAGGGGCTGTGGCCGGGGGCAGGCTCTGGTAATAATGGCCACTGGTTGTTCTTTCCCCCTTCCAGAGGCCACGCTGAGGACACGGTTGCCCGTTCTTCCCCTGGAGATGCTGTTGACTGCCCCAGGTTCAGGCTGGCGTGGGTTGTCTGTGCCTGGCCTCGCACTCCTAGCGGTGTGGGGGAGAACAGGGGCAGGCGGAGCGCTTGCTGGCCGTGGAGGAGAGCTGCTGTGGCTGAAGCTGGCGAGGGCAGAGACAGGTAAAGCAGCTGAAGAATACGCTAAAGAGGGTGCAGCCGGCAGCTGCCTCCCGCTGCGGGCAAGAAAGCGCCTGCCTCTGCGGGCGAGGAAGGATCCCTCTTTGTAGTTGCAGAGCGCACGAGCGCGCGAGGCTACGCGTCTAGGCAGTCTTGTCTCGTGAGAGCTGTAAGAGACCCGTGTATTCTCTTAGGTGGAGGACAGCCAAGCGACCGGCGTTACAGAAGAGGAAGGGAGGAGAGAAGGAGAAGGAAGCGTCTGAACTGGGAAATTCCCCTGGCAGCGCTGAGAGCGAAGCTGTGGTGAGTCCCGGGCCCTCGGGGCCCAGCCTCCCCTCTTGCGCGTCCCAGTCCCTTTATCTCTCCTTGCCTCTCTGTTCTTCCCTCCTGCTGCCTCTCCCTGTTTTTTTTCATCCTCTGTCTCTGTCCTGCAACCATTGGGGTTTTTTCCTATTTGTCGTGGTTTAGCCCCAGCCAGCAACTAAGCACCACGCAGCCGCTCGCTCACTCCCCCTACCCCGATGGGATGGGGGAGAGAATTGGAGGAGTAAGAGTGAGAAACACTCCTGGGTTGAGATAAGAACAGTTTAATAATTGAAATAAAGTAAAATAGTAATGCTAATAGTAACAGTATAATAATGATAATAATAATAATGATACACGAAGCAAGTGATGCCCAATGCAATTGCTCACCACCCGCCGACCGATACCCAGCCAGTTCCCGAGCAGCGATCGCTGCTCCCCGGCCACCCCCCCAGTTTCTATACTGAGCATGACGTCACATGGTATGGAATAGCCCTTTGGTCAGTTTGGATCAAGTATTCTGGCTGTGCCCCCTCCCAGTTTCTTGTGCGCCTGGCAGAGCATGGGAAGCTGAAAAGTCCTTGACTAGCATAAGCAGTACTCAGCAACAACTAAAACATCAGCGTGTTATCAACATTCTTCTCCTACTAAATCCAAAACACAGCACTATGCCTGCTGCTAGGAAGAAAATTAACTCTATCCCAGCCGAAACCAGGACAGTATCCACCCCTTATTCTATACCATCTACGTCATGCACAGGCCCTCCCCTTTCCAATGTGTTCCAATTAATCACCACCGCTTTCCCTATCTTGATATACACACAGATATCATTGCCTTTGTCTATGGCCCATCCCTCTAAAATGTCCTTTGAGTTCATTTAGCCCATGACTTTGGGTTCCATCTGTCATCACAGTCTTTCAGAGCAGGAGAGGTGGTGTGCAGTGTTGGACTGTTGCATGCTGAAGTCAGTTCTCATTCCAACATGGTTTCATCAAAGTTCATTTTCATTAAGCTGGGCAATTCTTACTGCAATACCATTGATGCGGCATATAGCAATCATAATATATAGTATTATATACTTAATATTAACCTACTATATTATTATATTAACATGCAGTTAAGAGATAACATATAGTTAAGAGATAACATACAGTATTATAAAGCAATTAATATTATACAATTCAGTTCATTAGCTATTTTCACCCAAAATCAAATTGCCTTGAGGTACACATTGGGCTTCCCCATCCTTTCGCATCACCCACCAAGTGCACCCAGGTCCTTGAGCAAAAGCAATCCCACGAATGGGTTTGCCTTTGCCAGAGGGGAAAGTAACCCAGACTGTCTTCCCCAGCATATTTTTCATGTGCACTACAGGAACTTTATCTCCTTCTACAGTACGTAGAAGTTTTGATTGGGCAGGGCCAGCTCGATTGGCAGATCCCCTGGTGTTGACTAACCAGGTGGCTTTTGCTAAATGCGTATCCCAATGTTTAAACGTCCCACCACCCATTGCTCTCAGGGTAGTCTTTAACAATCCATTGTATCGCTCAATTTTCCCGGAGGCTGGTGCATGGTAAGGGATGTGATGCACCCACTCAATGCCGTGCTCTTTGGCCCAGGTGTCTATGAGGTTGTTTCGGAAATGAGTCCCGTTGTCTGACTCAATTCTTTCTGGGGTGCCATGTCGCCACAGGACTTGCTTTTCAAGGCCCAGGATGGTGTTCCGGGCGGTGGCATGGGGCACGGGATATGTTTCCAACCATCCGGTGGTTGCTTCCACCATGGTGAGCACATAGCGCTTGCCTTGGCGGGTCTGTGGGAGCGTGATGTAATCAATCTGCCAGGCCTCCCCATATTTATATTTCAGCCATCGTTCACTATACCCAAGGGGCTTGAACTGCTTGGCTTGCTTGATTGCAGCGCATGTTTCACACTCATGAATAACCTGTGCAATACTGTCCATAGTTAAGTCCACCCCTCGATCACGAGCCCATTTATACGTTGCATCCCTTCCTTGATGGCCTGAGGCGTCATGGGCCCACCGAGCTATAAATAATTCACCCTTATGTTGCCAGTCCAAATCCACCTGAGCCACTTCAATCTTAGCAGCCTGATCTACTTGCTGGTTGTTTTGATGTTCTTCAGTGGCCCGACTCTTAGGTACATGAGCATCTACGTGACGAACTTTTACAACCAGGTTCTCTACCCGGGCAGCAATATCTTGCCACAATGCGGCAGCCCAGATTGGTTTGCCTCTGCGCTGCCAGTTGCTCTGCTGCCATTGCTGCAGCCACCCCCACAGGGCATTTGCCACCATCCATGAGTCAGTATAGAGATAAAGGACTGGCCACTTTTCTCTTTCAGCAATATCTAAAGCCAGCTGGATGGCTTTCACCTCTGCAAACTGACTCGACTCCCCTTCCCCTTCAGCAGTTTCTGCGACTTGTCGTATAGGACTCCATTGTCGTGGTTTAGCCCCAGCCAGCAACTAAGCACCACGCAGCCGCTCGCTCACTCCCCCTACCCCGATGGGATGGGGGAGAGAATTGGAGGAGTAAGAGTGAGAAACACTCCTGGGTTGAGATAAGAACAGTTTAATAATTGAAATAAAGTAAAATAGTAATGCTAATAGTAACAGTATAATAATGGTAATAATAATAATGATACACGAAGCAAGTGATGCACAATGCAATTGCTCACCACCCGCCGACCGATACCCAGACAGTTCCCGAGCAGCGATCGCTGCTCCCTGGCCAACCCCCCCCAGTTTCTATACTGAGCATGACGTCATATGGTATGGAATAGCCCTTTGGTCAGTTTGGATCAAGTATTCTGGCTGTGCCCCCTCCCAGTTTCTTGTGCGCCTGGCAGAGCATGGGAAGCTGAAAAAGTCCTTGACTAGCATAAGCAGTACTCAGCAACAACTAAAAACATCAGCATGTTATCAACATTCTTCTCCTACTAAATCCAAAACACAGCACTATGCCTGCTGCTAGGAAGAAAATTAACTCTATCCCAGCCGAAACCAGGACACCATACAGCAGCTTTCCACCTCCGATGCTTTCCCACGAGACGACAGGACCCATCAGTGAACAGGGCATATTGCTTTTCATTTTCTGGCAATTTATTATACAGTGGGGCCTCTTCAGCACGTGTCACCTCCTCCTCTGGTGATATTCTAAGGTTTTTTCCTTCTGGCCAGTCCATGATCACTTCCAAGATTCCTGGGCGACTGGGGTTTCCTATTCGAGCCCGTTGTGTGATCAATGCAACCCACTTACTCCATGTAGCATCAGTTGCATGATGTGTAGAGGGGACCCTCCCTTTGAACATCCAGCCCAACACCGGCAGTCGGGGTGCCAGCAGGAGCTGTGCTTCAGTACCAACCACTTCTGAAGCAGCTCGAACCCCTTCATATGCTGCCAGTATCTCCTTCTCAGTTGGAGTATAGCGGGCTTCGGATCCTCTGTATCCCCGACTCCAAAACCCTCGGGGTCGAC
Source organism: Pelecanus crispus (assembly GCF_030463565.1). Taxonomy (NCBI): domain Eukaryota; kingdom Metazoa; phylum Chordata; class Aves; order Pelecaniformes; family Pelecanidae; genus Pelecanus; species Pelecanus crispus. The sequence goes on along the minus strand of NW_027461499.1, from coordinate 141,668 downwards.
CTCGAGTCTCCCCTGGTGCTTTCTGCCAGAGGCTCCAGGTAGGGCCATTCTCCCCGGCTGCAGTGTAGAGCACATTTTTAATATCCTGCCCTGCCCGGACTGGCCCAAGGGCTACTGCATGAACTATCTCACGTTTAATTTGTTCAAAGGCTTGTTGTTGCTCAGGGCCCCATTTGAATTCATTCTTCTTCCGGGTCACTTGATAGAGAGGGCTTACGATCTGGCTGTAATTTGGAATATGCATTCTCCAAAACCCCACAACGCCTAAGAAAGCTTGTGTTTCCTTTTTGCTAGTTGGTGGGGACATAGCTGTTATTTTGTTGATCACATCCATTGGGATCTGACGACGTCCATCTTGCCATTTTATTCCTAAAAACTGGATCTCCTGTGCAGGTCCCTTGACCTTACTCTGTTTTATGGCAAAACCAGCCTTCAGAAGGATTTGGACTATTTTCTTTCCCTTCTCAAAAACATCTTCTGCTGTGTTGCCCCACACAATGATGTCATCAATGTACTGCAGATGTTCTGGAGCTTCACCCTGTTCCAGTGCTGTCTGGCTCAGTCCATGGCAAATGGTGGGGCTGTGCTTCCACCCCTGGGGCAGTCGGTTCCAGGTGTACTGAACACCCCTCCAGGTAAAAGCAAACTGGGTGTCCTGGTTTCGGCTGGGATAGAGTTAATTTTCTTCCTAACAGCAGGCATAGTGCTGTGTTTTGGATTTAGTAGGAGAAGAATGTTGATAACAGGCTGATGTTTGTAGTTGTTGCTGAGTACTGCTTATGCTAGTCAAGGACTTTTTCAGCTTCCCATGCTCTGCCAGGCGCACAAGAAACTGGGAGGGGGCACAGCCAGAATAGTTGATCCAAACTGACCAAAGGGCTATTCCATACCATATGACGTCATGCTCAGTATATAAACTGGGGGGGGTTGGCCGGGGAGCAGCGATCGCTGCTCGGGAACTGTCTGGGTATCGGTCGGCGGGTGGTGAGCAATTGCATTGTGCATCACTTGCTTCGTGTATCATTATTATTATTATCATTATTATACTGTTACTATTAGCATTACTATTTTACTTTATTTCAATTATTAAACTGTTCTTATCTCAGCCCAGGAGTGTTTCTCACTCTTACTCCTCCAATTCTCTCCCCCATCCCATCGGGGTAGGGGGAGTGAGCGAGCGGCTGCGTGGTGCTTAGTTGCTGGCTGGGGCTAAACCACGACACTGGGGTCTGCACTCTGCTGCCAAAGGGATGGAGAAAAATGCATTAGCAATATCAATTGTGGCATACCACCTAGCTGCCTTTGACTCCACTTCCTATTGAAGTTCTAGCATGTCTGGCACGGCAGCACTCAGCGGCGGTGTAACTTTGTTCAGGCCACGATAGTCCACTGTTAGTCTCCACTCCCCATTAGACTTTCGCACCGGCCATGTGGGACTGTTAAAGGGTGAGCGAGTCTTGCTGATCACTCCCTGGCTCTCCAGTCGACGAATCAGGTTATGGATGGGAATCAGGGAGTCTCGGTTGGTGCGATATTGCCGCCTGTGCACAGTTGTGGTAGCGATCGGCACCTGTTGTTCCTCAACCTTCAGCAACCCTACAATCGAAGGGTCCTCTGAGAGACCGGGCAAGGTGGACAACTGTTTAATTTCCTCTGTCTCCAAAGCAGCTATACCAAAAGCCCACCGGTACCCTTTTGGGTCCTTGAAATACCCTCTCCTGAGGTAGTCTATGCCAAGGATGCACGGAGCATCTGGGCCAGTCACAATGGGGTGCTTTTGCCACTCATTCCCAGTTCGGCTCACTTCAGCTTCCAGTACAGTTAGCTGTTGGGATCCCCCTGTCACTCCAGAAATACAAATGGGTTCTGCCCCTCTATAGTTTGATGGCATTAGCGTGCACTGTGCACCAGTGTCCACTAGAGCCTTATACTCCTGTGGGTCTGACGTTCCAGGCCATCGAATCCACACAGTCCAGTAAACCCGGTTGTCCCTTTCCTCCACCTGGCTGGAGGCAGGGCCCCTCTAACACTGGTCACAGTATTCGCTGTTCACTTCCTGTAAATGTGAATCAAAAGTCCCCTGATCAAGGTCGGAAGTAAAATTAGCCCTCTTACTCTGTCTCGGGAACTGCTCACTGGAAACTGGAGCTGCAATTTTCCTGGGAGAACCGCCTTTTCTAATAGTTTTTCCTTGCAACTCACGCACCCGTGCCTCTAAGGTTGAGGTGGGTTTTCCATCCCACTTCCTCATGTCCTCTCCATAATCACGCAGGTAAAACCACAGGGTGCCCCGTGGTGTGTATCCTCTGTATCCTCTCTCTTGAGCATAGGGACGTTGACTCCTAATGGCTGAGACACTGGTCCGTGCAGGTGGGGAGTAGGACAGATCCTCTCTGAGTTGTTGGAATTCTTGGCACAGTTTTTCCACAGCCGAGACACAGGCCCGTAGGGAGGAAGAGAGCTTTTCTTCGTAGTCCCGGAGTTGTCTAGCCACTTCATCCACCGTTGGTGCCTCGTCGTCTTTCCAGGCTAGTATTGCCAACGAGTTGGAATACGATGCTGGTGCGCTCCGTACCACCTTCCGCCACATGGATTGTGTGCACCTGACTTCATCTGGGTCTTTGGTTAACCGCTCATCATTCAGGTCACTGTAAATCACCTCCAGCACGCCTAATTCCCTCAGGTACTGGATACCTTTCTCTACGGTGGTCCATTTGCTTGGGCGGTATAAAACATCCTCCTTGAAGGGATACCTTTCCTTCACGCTTGACAGAAGTCGCCTCCAGAGGCTGAGCGGTTTTGCCCCTTTTCCAATTGCTTTGTCAATGCCCCCTTCCCTGGAAAGGGATCCCAGCTGCTTGGCTTCCCTACCCTCTAAATCCAGGCTACTGGCCCCGTTATCCCAGCATCGGAGCAGCCAGGTGATGATGTGCTCGCCTGGATGACGACCGAAATCTTTTCGCATATCTCGCAGCTCACTCAGGGATAGGGATCGGGTGGTCACCATCTCATTTATGGGTTCTTCCTCCTCTGGTTCTCGTGATGGCCCTGGTTCATCTTCATCCCTTACTAAACGAACTGATTTCCTCGTGTATTTTTTCTTCTGTATAGGGGCAACTGATACCGGCGCAGGTTGGTTCTCTGGTTTAGCCACAGTGTCTGTCACTGGGGTTGGAGTAGCCGCAGTGCTCATGGCTGTGGCTGGAGTAGCCACAGTGCCTGGGGCAGGGGTTTGAGTAGCTGCAAGGCCTGTAGTGGGGGTTGGAGTAGCCGCAGGGCCTGTAGTGGGGGTTTGAGTAGCCACAGTGCTTGTTGTTTTGTCATCAGATCCAGAGACCTTCTCTTTCTTTTGAGGGTACTGATTAGCGTTGACCACGGCTCGATAGGCATGGGCCAGTCCCCAGCATGTTGCAATGATTTGTGTCTCTCTGGAGCTACCAGGGTGACAACATATTTCTTCCAAATACTTTACTAATTCTTCAGGATTCTGCACTTGTTCAGGGGTGAAGTTCCAAAACACTGGAGGTCCCCACTGCCCTAGGTACTTGCGCATACGATCCCACACACCCTGCCACTCATAACTATCCAGCCTTGGGGTAGATCTCTGGATGGTATTTTTAAACTGCTTACTGACCTTTATCAAAACGGAAACAACATTCCCAAGAATTATCAATAGAAGTATCTTAACTGCCCAGGGATGTTCAAGATACAGGAAAGTTGTTGTAATGAAGGAGGAAACATCATAGAAGAAAGCAGCAAAGGTGCCATTCTGTATTTCCTCCACAACAAGCCTCTCAGAGTAAGAAGTATAATTGCTAACTCTCTCTATAAGATAGTACCCGAAGTACAGTAGTGACTTCTGTATGAAACCCAAATACCAAAGAATGCTCAAGGTCAGGGTTTTGATAAGGAGCCTCCCAAGCAAAAGATCATGAATCACTGCAGAGCATAGCACACTACACAAACTGACAGCAAGCTTTAACGCATGCTGCAAAAAAAAAGAACATGGTGCAGATCAGAAGAACTAATATCGTGACCGGCAACTGTTAACAGACTCCTTAATACACTCTGGTTAATCTGTTGTTATCTCGAACCCTTCGAGCCCCACGTTGGGCGCCAAAAAGGACTGTCGTGGTTTAGCCCCAGCCAGCAACTAAGCACCACGCAGCCGCTCGCTCACTCCCCCTACCCCGATGGGATGGGGGAGAGAATTGGAGGAGTAAGAGTGAGAAACACTCCTGGGCTGAGATAAGAACAGTTTAATAATTGAAATAAAGTAAAATAGTAATGCTAATAGTAACAGTATAATAATGGTAATAATAATAATGATACACGAAGCAAGTGATGCACAATGCAATTGCTCACCACCCGCCGACCGATACCCAGACAGTTCCCGAGCAGCGATCGCTGCTCCCTGGCCAACCCCCCCCAGTTTCTATACTGAGCATGACGTCATATGGTATGGAATAGCCCTTTGGTCAGTTTGGATCAAGTATTCTGGCTGTGCCCCCTCCCAGTTTCTTGTGCGCCTGGCAGAGCATGGGAAGCTGAAAAAGTCCTTGACTAGCATAAGCAGTACTCAGCAACAACTAAAAACATCAGCATGTTATCAACATTCTTCTCCTACTAAATCCAAAACACAGCACTATGCCTGCTGCTAGGAAGAAAATTAACTCTATCCCAGCCGAAACCAGGACACCATACAGCAGCTTTCCACCTCCGATGCTTTCCCACGAGACGACAGGACCCATCAGTGAACAGGGCATATTGCTTTTCATTTTCTGGCAATTTATTATACAGTGGGGCCTCTTCAGCACGTGTCACCTCCTCCTCTGGTGATATTCTAAGGTTTTTTCCTTCTGGCCAGTCCATGATCACTTCCAAGATTCCTGGGCGACTGGGGTTTCCTATTCGAGCCCGTTGTGTGATCAATGCAACCCACTTACTCCATGTAGCATCAGTTGCATGATGTGTAGAGGGGACCCTCCCTTTGAACATCCAGCCCAACACCGGCAGTCGGGGTGCCAGCAGGAGCTGTGCTTCAGTACCAACCACTTCTGAAGCAGCTCGAACCCCTTCATATGCTGCCAGTATCTCCTTCTCAGTTGGAGTATAGCGGGCTTCGGATCCTCTGTATCCCCGACTCCAAAACCCTCGGGGTCGACCTCGAGTCTCCCCTGGTGCTTTCTGCCAGAGGCTCCAGGTAGGGCCATTCTCCCCGGCTGCAGTGTAGAGCACATTTTTAATATCCTGCCCTGCCCGGACTGGCCCAAGGGCTACTGCATGAACTATCTCACGTTTAATTTGTTCAAAGGCTTGTTGTTGCTCAGGGCCCCATTTGAATTCATTCTTCTTCCGGGTCACTTGATAGAGAGGGCTTACGATCTGGCTGTAATTTGGAATATGCATTCTCCAAAACCCCACAACGCCTAAGAAAGCTTGTGTTTCCTTTTTGCTAGTTGGTGGGGACATAGCTGTTATTTTGTTGATCACATCCATTGGGATCTGACGACGTCCATCTTGCCATTTTATTCCTAAAAACTGGATCTCCTGTGCAGGTCCCTTGACCTTACTCTGTTTTATGGCAAAACCAGCCTTCAGAAGGATTTGGACTATTTTCTTTCCCTTCTCAAAAACATCTTCTGCTGTGTTGCCCCACACAATGATGTCATCAATGTACTGCAGATGTTCTGGAGCTTCACCCTGTTCCAGTGCTGTCTGGCTCAGTCCATGGCAAATGGTGGGGCTGTGCTTCCACCCCTGGGGCAGTCGGTTCCAGGTGTACTGAACACCCCTCCAGGTAAAAGCAAACTGGGTGTCCTGGTTTCGGCTGGGATAGAGTTAATTTTCTTCCTAACAGCAGGCATAGTGCTGTGTTTTGGATTTAGTAGGAGAAGAATGTTGATAACAGGCTGATGTTTGTAGTTGTTGCTGAGTACTGCTTATGCTAGTCAAGGACTTTTTCAGCTTCCCATGCTCTGCCAGGCGCACAAGAAACTGGGAGGGGGCACAGCCAGAATAGTTGATCCAAACTGACCAAAGGGCTATTCCATACCATATGACGTCATGCTCAGTATATAAACTGGGGGGGGTTGGCCGGGGAGCAGCGATCGCTGCTCGGGAACTGTCTGGGTATCGGTCGGCGGGTGGTGAGCAATTGCATTGTGCATCACTTGCTTCGTGTATCATTATTATTATTATCATTATTATACTGTTACTATTAGCATTACTATTTTACTTTATTTCAATTATTAAACTGTTCTTATCTCAGCCCAGGAGTGTTTCTCACTCTTACTCCTCCAATTCTCTCCCCCATCCCATCGGGGTAGGGGGAGTGAGCGAGCGGCTGCGTGGTGCTTAGTTGCTGGCTGGGGCTAAACCACGACACTGGGGTCTGCACTCTGCTGCCAAAGGGATGGAGAAAAATGCATTAGCAATATCAATTGTGGCATACCACCTAGCTGCCTTTGACTCCACTTCCTATTGAAGTTCTAGCATGTCTGGCACGGCAGCACTCAGCGGCGGTGTAACTTTGTTCAGGCCACGATAGTCCACTGTTAGTCTCCACTCCCCATTAGACTTTCGCACCGGCCATGTGGGACTGTTAAAGGGTGAGCGAGTCTTGCTGATCACTCCCTGGCTCTCCAGTCGACGAATCAGGTTATGGATGGGAATCAGGGAGTCTCGGTTGGTGCGATATTGCCGCCTGTGCACAGTTGTGGTAGCGATCGGCACCTGTTGTTCCTCAACCTTCAGCAACCCTACAATCGAAGGGTCCTCTGAGAGACCGGGCAAGGTGGACAACTGTTTAATTTCCTCTGTCTCCAAAGCAGCTATACCAAAAGCCCACCGGTACCCTTTTGGGTCCTTGAAATACCCTCTCCTGAGGTAGTCTATGCCAAGGATGCACGGAGCATCTGGGCCAGTCACAATGGGGTGCTTTTGCCACTCATTCCCAGTTCGGCTCACTTCAGCTTCCAGTACAGTGAGCTGTTGGGATCCCCCTGTCACTCCAGAAATACAAATGGGTTCTGCCCCTCTATAGTTTGATGGCATTAGCGTGCACTGTGCACCAGTGTCCACTAGAGCCTTATACTCCTGTGGGTCTGACGTTCCAGGCCATCGAATCCACACAGTCCAGTAAACCCGGTTGTCCCTTTCCTCCACCTGGCTGGAGGCAAGGCCCCTCTAACACTGGTCACAGTATTCGCTGTTCACTTCCTGTAAATGTGAATCAAAAGTCCCCTGATCAAGGTCGGAAGTAAAATTAGCCCTCTTACTCTGTCTCGGGAACTGCTCACTGGAAACTGGAGCTGCAATTTTCCTGGGAGAACCGCCTTTTCTAATAGTTTTTCCTTGCAACTCACGCACCCGTGCCTCTAAGGTTGAGGTGGGTTTTCCATCCCACTTCCTCATGTCCTCTCCATAATCACGCAGGTAAAACCACAGGGTGCCCCGTGGTGTGTATCCTCTATATCCTCTCTCTTGAGCATAGGGACGTTGACTCCTAATGGCTGAGACACTGGTCCGTGCAGGTGGGGAGTAGGACAGATCCTCTCTGAGTTGTTGGAATTCTTGGCACAGTTTTTCCACAGCCGAGACACAGGCCCGTAGGGAGGAAGAGAGCTTTTCTTCGTAGTCCCGGAGTTGTCTAGCCACTTCATCCACCGTTGGTGCCTCGTCGTCTTTCCAGGCTAGTATTGCCAACGAGTTGGAATACGATGCTGGTGCGCTCCGTACCACCTTCCGCCACATGGATTGTGTGCACCTGACTTCATCTGGGTCTTTGGTTAACCGCTCATCATTCAGGTCACTGTAAATCACCTCCAGCACGCCTAATTCCCTCAGGTACTGGATACCTTTCTCTACGGTGGTCCATTTGCTTGGGCGGTATAAAACATCCTCCTTGAAGGGATACCTTTCCTTCACGCTTGACAGAAGTCGCCTCCAGAGGCTGAGCGGTTTTGCCCCTTTTCCAATTGCTTTGTCAATGCCCCCTTCCCTGGAAAGGGATCCCAGCTGCTTGGCTTCCCTACCCTCTAAATCCAGGCTACTGGCCCCGTTATCCCAGCATCGGAGCAGCCAGGTGATGATGTGCTCGCCTGGATGACGACCGAAATCTTTTCGCATATCTCGCAGCTCACTCAGGGATAGGGATCGGGTGGTCACCATCTCATTTATGGGTTCTTCCTCCTCTGGTTCTCGTGATGGCCCTGGTTCATCTTCATCCCTTACTAAACGAACTGATTTCCTCGTGTATTTTTTCTTCTGTATAGGGGCAACTGATACCGGCGCAGGTTGGTTCTCTGGTTTAGCCACAGTGTCTGTCACTGGGGTTGGAGTAGCCGCAGTGCTCATGGCTGTGGCTGGAGTAGCCACAGTGCCTGGGGCAGGGGTTTGAGTAGCTGCAAGGCCTGTAGTGGGGGTTGGAGTAGCCGCAGGGCCTGTAGTGGGGGTTTGAGTAGCCACAGTGCTTGTTGTTTTGTCATCAGATCCAGAGACCTTCTCTTTCTTTTGAGGGTACTGATTAGCGTTGACCACGGCTCGATAGGCATGGGCCAGTCCCCAGCATGTTGCAATGATTTGTGTCTCTCTGGAGCTACCAGGGTGACAACATACTTCTTCCAAATACTTTACTAATTCTTCAGGATTCTGCACTTGTTCAGGGGTGAAGTTCCAAAACACTGGAGGTCCCCACTGCCCTAGGTACTTGCGCATACGATCCCACACACCCTGCCACTCATAACTATCCAGCCTTGGGGTAGATCTCTGGATGGTATTTTTAAACTGCTTACTGACCTTTATCAAAACGGAAACAACATTCCCAAGAATTATCAATAGAAGTATCTTAACTGCCCAGGGATGTTCAAGATACAGGAAAGTTGTTGTAATGAAGGAGGAAACATCATAGAAGAAAGCAGCAAAGGTGCCATTCTGTATTTCCTCCACAACAAGCCTCTCAGAGTAAGAAGTATAATTGCTAACTCTCTCTATAAGATAGTACCCGAAGTACAGTAGTGACTTCTGTATGAAACCCAAATACCAAAGAATGCTCAAGGTCAGGGTTTTGATAAGGAGCCTCCCAAGCAAAAGATCATGAATCACTGCAGAGCATAGCACACTACACAAACTGACAGCAAGCTTTAACGCATGCTGCAAAAAAAAAGAACATGGTGCAGATCAGAAGAACTAATATCGTGACCGGCAACTGTTAACAGACTCCTTAATACACTCTGGTTAATCTGTTGTTATCTCGAACCCTTCGAGCCCCACGTTGGGCGCCAAAAAGGACTGTCGTGGTTTAGCCCCAGCCAGCAACTAAGCACCACGCAGCTGCTCGCTCACTCCCCCTACCCCGATGGGATGGGGGAGAGAATTGGAGGAGTAAGAGTGAGAAACACTCCTGGGCTGAGATAAGAACAGTTTAATAATTGAAATAAAGTAAAATAGTAATGCTAATAGTAACAGTATAATAATGGTAATAATAATAATGATACACGAAGCAAGTGATGCACAATGCAATTGCTCACCACCCGCCGACCGATACCCAGACAGTTCCCGAGCAGCGATCGCTGCTCCCTGGCCAACCCCCCCCAGTTTCTATACTGAGCATGACGTCATATGGTATGGAATAGCCCTTTGGTCAGTTTGGATCAAGTATTCTGGCTGTGCCCCCTCCCAGTTTCTTGTGCGCCTGGCAGAGCATGGGAAGCTGAAAAAGTCCTTGACTAGCATAAGCAGTACTCAGCAACAACTAAAAACATCAGCATGTTATCAACATTCTTCTCCTACTAAATCCAAAACACAGCACTATGCCTGCTGCTAGGAAGAAAATTAACTCTATCCCAGCCGAAACCAGGACACCATACAGCAGCTTTCCACCTCCGATGCTTTCCCACGAGACGACAGGACCCATCAGTGAACAGGGCATATTGCTTTTCATTTTCTGGCAATTTATTATACAGTGGGGCCTCTTCAGCACGTGTCACCTCCTCCTCTGGTGATATTCTAAGGTTTTTTCCTTCTGGCCAGTCCATGATCACTTCCAAGATTCCTGGGCGACTGGGGTTTCCTATTCGAGCCCGTTGTGTGATCAATGCAACCCACTTACTCCATGTAGCATCAGTTGCATGATGTGTAGAGGGGACCCTCCCTTTGAACATCCAGCCCAACACCGGCAGTCGGGGTGCCAGCAGGAGCTGTGCTTCAGTACCAACCACTTCTGAAGCAGCTCGAACCCCTTCATATGCTGCCAGTATCTCCTTCTCAGTTGGAGTATAGCGGGCTTCGGATCCTCTGTATCCCCGACTCCAAAACCCTCGGGGTCGACCTCGAGTCTCCCCTGGTGCTTTCTGCCAGAGGCTCCAGGTAGGGCCATTCTCCCCGGCTGCAGTGTAGAGCACATTTTTAATATCCTGCCCTGCCCGGACTGGCCCAAGGGCTACTGCATGAACTATCTCACGTTTAATTTGTTCAAAGGCTTGTTGTTGCTCAGGGCCCCATTTGAATTCATTCTTCTTCCGGGTCACTTGATAGAGAGGGCTTACGATCTGGCTGTAATTTGGAATATGCATTCTCCAAAACCCCACAACGCCTAAGAAAGCTTGTGTTTCCTTTTTGCTAGTTGGTGGGGACATAGCTGTTATTTTGTTGATCACATCCATTGGGATCTGACGACGTCCATCTTGCCATTTTATTCCTAAAAACTGGATCTCCTGTGCAGGTCCCTTGACCTTACTCTGTTTTATGGCAAAACCAGCCTTCAGAAGGATTTGGACTATTTTCTTTCCCTTCTCAAAAACATCTTCTGCTGTGTTGCCCCACACAATGATGTCATCAATGTACTGCAGATGTTCTGGAGCTTCACCCTGTTCCAGTGCTGTCTGGCTCAGTCCATGGCAAATGGTGGGGCTGTGCTTCCACCCCTGGGGCAGTCGGTTCCAGGTGTACTGAACACCCCTCCAGGTAAAAGCAAACTGGGTGTCCTGGTTTCGGCTGGGATAGAGTTAATTTTCTTCCTAACAGCAGGCATAGTGCTGTGTTTTGGATTTAGTAGGAGAAGAATGTTGATAACAGGCTGATGTTTGTAGTTGTTGCTGAGTACTGCTTATGCTAGTCAAGGACTTTTTCAGCTTCCCATGCTCTGCCAGGCGCACAAGAAACTGGGAGGGGGCACAGCCAGAATAGTTGATCCAAACTGACCAAAGGGCTATTCCATACCATATGACGTCATGCTCAGTATATAAACTGGGGGGGGTTGGCCGGGGAGCAGCGATCGCTGCTCGGGAACTGTCTGGGTATCGGTCGGCGGGTGGTGAGCAATTGCATTGTGCATCACTTGCTTCGTGTATCATTATTATTATTATCATTATTATACTGTTACTATTAGCATTACTATTTTACTTTATTTCAATTATTAAACTGTTCTTATCTCAGCCCAGGAGTGTTTCTCACTCTTACTCCTCCAATTCTCTCCCCCATCCCATCGGGGTAGGGGGAGTGAGCGAGCGGCTGCGTGGTGCTTAGTTGCTGGCTGGGGCTAAACCACGACACTGGGGTCTGCACTCTGCTGCCAAAGGGATGGAGAAAAATGCATTAGCAATATCAATTGTGGCATACCACCTAGCTGCCTTTGACTCCACTTCCTATTGAAGTTCTAGCATGTCTGGCACGGCAGCACTCAGCGGCGGTGTAACTTTGTTCAGGCCACGATAGTCCACTGTTAGTCTCCACTCCCCATTAGACTTTCGCACCGGCCATGTGGGACTGTTAAAGGGTGAGCGAGTCTTGCTGATCACTCCCTGGCTCTCCAGTCGACGAATCAGGTTATGGATGGGAATCAGGGAGTCTCGGTTGGTGCGATATTGCCGCCTGTGCACAGTTGTGGTAGCGATCGGCACCTGTTGTTCCTCAACCTTCAGCAACCCTACAATCGAAGGGTCCTCTGAGAGACCGGGCAAGGTGGACAACTGTTTAATTTCCTCTGTCTCCAAAGCAGCTATACCAAAAGCCCACCGGTACCCTTTTGGGTCCTTGAAATACCCTCTCCTGAGGTAGTCTATGCCAAGGATGCACGGAGCATCTGGGCCAGTCACAATGGGGTGCTTTTGCCACTCATTCCCAGTTCGGCTCACTTCAGCTTCCAGTACAGTGAGCTGTTGGGATCCCCCTGTCACTCCAGAAATACAAATGGGTTCTGCCCCTCTATAGTTTGATGGCATTAGCGTGCACTGTGCACCAGTGTCCACTAGAGCCTTATACTCCTGTGGGTCTGACGTTCCAGGCCATCGAATCCACACAGTCCAGTAAACCCGGTTGTCCCTTTCCTCCACCTGGCTGGAGGCAGGGCCCCTCTAACACTGGTCACAGTATTCGCTGTTCACTTCCTGTAAATGTGAATCAAAAGTCCCCTGATCAAGGTCGGAAGTAAAATTAGCCCTCTTACTCTGTCTCGGGAACTGCTCACTGGAAACTGGAGCTGCAATTTTCCTGGGAGAACCGCCTTTTCTAATAGTTTTTCCTTGCAACTCACGCACCCGTGCCTCTAAGGTTGAGGTGGGTTTTCCATCCCACTTCCTCATGTCCTCTCCATAATCACGCAGGTAAAACCACAGGGTGCCCCGTGGTGTGTATCCTCTGTATCCTCTCTCTTGAGCATAGGGACGTTGACTCCTAATGGCTGAGACACTGGTCCGTGCAGGTGGGGAGTAGGACAGATCCTCTCTGAGTTGTTGGAATTCTTGGCACAGTTTTTCCACAGCCGAGACACAGGCCCGTAGGGAGGAAGAGAGCTTTTCTTCGTAGTCCCGGAGTTGTCTAGCCACTTCATCCACCGTTGGTGCCTCGTCGTCTTTCCAGGCTAGTATTGCCAACGAGTTGGAATACGATGCTGGTGCGCTCCGTACCACCTTCCGCCACATGGATTGTGTGCACCTGACTTCATCTGGGTCTTTGGTTAACCGCTCATCATTCAGGTCACTGTAAATCACCTCCAGCACGCCTAATTCCCTCAGGTACTGGATACCTTTCTCTACGGTGGTCCATTTGCTTGGGCGGTATAAAACATCCTCCTTGAAGGGATACCTTTCCTTCACGCTTGACAGAAGTCGCCTCCAGAGGCTGAGCGGTTTTGCCCCTTTTCCAATTGCTTTGTCAATGCCCCCTTCCCTGGAAAGGGATCCCAGCTGCTTGGCTTCCCTACCCTCTAAATCCAGGCTACTGGCCCCGTTATCCCAGCATCGGAGCAGCCAGGTGATGATGTGCTCGCCTGGATGACGACCGAAATCTTTTCGCATATCTCGCAGCTCACTCAGGGATAGGGATCGGGTGGTCACCATCTCATTTATGGGTTCTTCCTCCTCTGGTTCTCGTGATGGCCCTGGTTCATCTTCATCCCTTACTAAACGAACTGATTTCCTCGTGTATTTTTTCTTCTGTATAGGGGCAACTGATACCGGCGCAGGTTGGTTCTCTGGTTTAGCCACAGTGTCTGTCACTGGGGTTGGAGTAGCCGCAGTGCTCATGGCTGTGGCTGGAGTAGCCACAGTGCCTGGGGCAGGGGTTTGAGTAGCTGCAAGGCCTGTAGTGGGGGTTGGAGTAGCCGCAGGGCCTGTAGTGGGGGTTTGAGTAGCCACAGTGCTTGTTGTTTTGTCATCAGATCCAGAGACCTTCTCTTTCTTTTGAGGGTACTGATTAGCGTTGACCACGGCTCGATAGGCATGGGCCAGTCCCCAGCATGTTGCAATGATTTGTGTCTCTCTGGAGCTACCAGGGTGACAACATACTTCTTCCAAATACTTTACTAATTCTTCAGGATTCTGCACTTGTTCAGGGGTGAAGTTCCAAAACACTGGAGGTCCCCACTGCCCTAGGTACTTGCGCATACGATCCCACACACCCTGCCACTCATAACTATCCAGCCTTGGGGTAGATCTCTGGATGGTATTTTTAAACTGCTTACTGACCTTTATCAAAACGGAAACAACATTCCCAAGAATTATCAATAGAAGTATCTTAACTGCCCAGGGATGTTCAAGATACAGGAAAGTTGTTGTAATGAAGGAGGAAACATCATAGAAGAAAGCAGCAAAGGTGCCATTCTGTATTTCCTCCACAACAAGCCTCTCAGAGTAAGAAGTATAATTGCTAACTCTCTCTATAAGATAGTACCCGAAGTACAGTAGTGACTTCTGTATGAAACCCAAATACCAAAGAATGCTCAAGGTCAGGGTTTTGATAAGGAGCCTCCCAAGCAAAAGATCATGAATCACTGCAGAGCATAGCACACTACACAAACTGACAGCAAGCTTTAACGCATGCTGCAAAAAAAAAGAACATGGTGCAGATCAGAAGAACTAATATCGTGACCGGCAACTGTTAACAGACTCCTTAATACACTCTGGTTAATCTGTTGTTATCTCGAACCCTTCGAGCCCCACGTTGGGCGCCAAAAAGGACTGTCGTGGTTTAGCCCCAGCCAGCAACTAAGCACCACGCAGCTGCTCGCTCACTCCCCCTACCCCGATGGGATGGGGGAGAGAATTGGAGGAGTAAGAGTGAGAAACACTCCTGGGCTGAGATAAGAACAGTTTAATAATTGAAATAAAGTAAAATAGTAATGCTAATAGTAACAGTATAATAATGATAATAATAATAATGATACACGAAGCAAGTGATGCACAATGCAATTGCTCACCACCCGCCGACCGATACCCAGACAGTTCCCGAGCAGCGATCGCTGCTCCCCGGCCAACCCCCCCCAGTTTATATACTGAGCATGACGTCATATGGTATGGAATAGCCCTTTGGTCAGTTTGGATCAAGTATTCTGGCTGTGCCCCCTCCCAGTTTCTTGTGCGCCTGGCAGAGCATGGGAAGCTGAAAAGTCCTTGACTAGCATAAGCAGTACTTAGCAACAACTAAAACATCAGCGTGTTATCAACATTCTTCTCCTACTAAATCCAAAACACAGCACTATGCCTGCTGCTAGGAAGAAAATTAACTCTATCCCAGCCGAAACCAGGACACTATTCCATCTCTTTCTCCTGATCGGCATCTATCCCTTTTTCCCCACAATTGCTCTGACCTGTTCCCTAGCGTCCTTTTCTTCTCTGCGCCTGTACGTGCCACTCCGTGTCCCTGCCTTCCTATCTCCCTCCTTCCTTCCTTCTCTTTCTCTATCCCTTTTTCTTGCTCACTGTCACTGGTTTTTTTCATCAGCTCACCGTCTGCTTCCTGTTCTAGTTTGTGTTGTCCTCTGTCTCTCCGCAGGGCTCCTAATACCTCCCTTTCTTTCTCCAACCCCCTGTCCTTCTCAAGGTCTTCGTCTTTCTCTCCCTCTCATTGTCATTATTCTTGTCTGTTGCTCTGTCTCGCTGCTTATCCCGTCGTTTCTCGCTATCTTCCTTTGTCCCGCTCCCTGCCCGTATTCATGTTTGTCTCTGTCCTGTTGACCATCCCAGGTGTTTTTTTCTTCTCCATCTCCATCCTGCTGCTGCCCTGTTTTGTTCCTCCCCCCCCCCCCCCCATCTGCCCTGCTCCCTGTCGCTCTTTCTGCACCTTGTCCTCTGTCCCTGCTGCTTTTTTTTCCATCTCTGTCCAGCGCTCTGTCCCTTTCTTTTTTTCCTCTTGCTATCGCTCTGCCCTGCTTCCTCTCTCTATCTTTTCTGTCTTTCTTTCCCTCTGCCCCATTCCCTCTTCCATTCTTTCTAACTGTGTCCCCCTGTCCAGCTGGCTGTCCCTTCTTTCCTCTCTCTCTTTTCGGATCTCCCTCTCTCTCTGTCCAGCTGCTCATCACAGTTGTTTTTTTCCCTCCAATGCTGTCCAGCTCTCTGTCCGTTTTTTCTCTCTCTGTCATTCTGTCGCGCTCCCTGTGTCTCTATTTTTAATTTTTCCATCTCTGTCCTGCAGCCCGGTGCTGGTTTCCACACCCCCGGCCCTCTCTCCTGTCCTGCTACCCATCCTAGGCCTTTTTTCCCTCCATCTCTGTCCTGCTTCCTGGCTCTAATTTTTGCCTGTCTTGCGCTTTGTCCTGCCTTCCTCTCCCTTTTTTCTCTCTCTGTATCGCCTTGTCTTGCTCCCTGTCTTTCTCGGACAAGCTGTGTCCTGCTCCTTGTCCTTTTTCCCCACCCTCCCCATCTCCTAGCTTTCTTCCTGTCTGCCTTTTTTTCTTCGTCTCTCCTTCTGCCCCAATGCTTCTTTCTCTCTGTCACTGTCTCTGTCCCTCCTTTCTTCTTCCTCTCCTCCACTCCCCCCCATCTCTCTCTCCCTCCGTCCTGCTCGCAGACTCAACGTTTTCTTGCTCCATCTCTCTGCAGGGCTGGCGGGGGCAGAAGCGGCCCTGGGACAAACGCTGCAGCGGGGTCGTTGAGGGGTTTTGGGGCCAAGCCCCTGCCTGGCCGGGGCGAGTAGAGGCAGCCTGGTCCCATCCCATCCCCGGCTGCTCCTCGCTGGGGCTGGGCGGCCTCTGCCGCTCTCGGCGTGAGTCGGGCTGAGAAACCTTTGTGAGTTTGAGGATGCTACAGATACTCCGCATCAAACCCAGAGAAAAGGCAAATGTGCTGCCGGTGCCGAAAAGCTGATGAAAAATTGCAGTTACCGGAGCATGCCTCGTTCCTGCATCGGTCCCTTGGGAGTCACGAATGTTTTCCTTTCAGGTAAAAGAACAAGCTTTCATCTAGGATAAATTAAGAGCTGCCTGTAACTTTCGGTAGGGTCAAGTGCTTCTCTTCTGTTTGTTCATACTAGTTTTATGGGCAAGTTGGCAATAGCCTTTTATTTTTCTGCGCGTCGCTAAATTTTTAGTAATATGTGGTGTCGGCATAGTTGATTTTTGAGCAGCTAGATGCCACTAGAAGCATAATGAATGACACGTGATGGAAACCGGTGCTTAAGCTTGATTTTGATACGATTTTTTTTTGTTTCTTTGTTTGCTTTCATTAGAATGTTGGTGGCGTGTTGTCCCGTGGCTCGATCCGCATTCTGTTCCATGGAACCTTCGATCTAGGACTTTGAAGTAAAAAAAGTTTGCCCTTCCAACAAAGGGCTGGTCATTCATAGGACTGAGGTGTAGACTTGGAGCGTCTCTAAGGTACGTGATCAGAATTGAAGCCAAATTTCACTTAACGTTGCTGCTGTTTGTCTTCACTTTCATGAATTTCCTCGCCGCTCCCTCGTGGTTGGGAGCTCTGAACTGTCATTTTTTTTCAGTCTCTAACACATTTGGGTTCCCCCAACCTCCCCCCCCCGCCCCCTGCCAAGGAGAGGCTACGTTTGAAAGTTAAGTAGTGTCCTCACAAACGCGTCAGTCGATAAAACTGAATTACGGTTATTAAAACCATAAGCATGATACCAGTCGTAGAGATCTGGGCTACTTGTGAATGTGTATTCGTCACATGCAAATGTCATCGGGGAAACAGATCGCCTGTGCTTCATGCTCTGACAAGACAGCATGGAGACAGGGAGGAGCTCCGAAAGGAAAAAAAGATACATGGTCATGGTTTCGGTTTGTTGTTGCTTGGTTTTGGTGTGTTGGGTTTTGATGTTTGGGGGGTTTTTGGGTTTTTGTTGGTTGGTTGGTTGATTTGTTTGTTTTAAAAAGAGCGCAGTGTTGACCGGTGGCAGCCTGCAGGGCTCTGTTGCCGCCTGACCTCTCCTTTTCTGCTCTTTCCCTCCTCTTTCATGGCTCTAATTTTCATTTGGATCGTTTCAGAAGAGCAGTGAAGTTACTTGCCTGTGTCCGTGTGGTGGTAATACCAGGAAGGTAAATGCTTGAACCAGTAGCGAGTCGCTTGGCCACAAGTAGCATTTCTGAAGGAAGAACAGCAGTAACAAGAAGCCAAATAGCAAGTCACCAGAAATGTGCGTGTGTCAAAGACATCGAAGTTTTATTGCCAAATGTCGTTTGGTAATGTGTTCCAAATGGCTATTTTTGGTAAGCATAAATTTTTCGGGAAAGCCGGGGTCGTGTGTGCAAAAATAGTTCCCTCTGTGCGTCCTGCTACGTAAATAGCATGGGAGGATAGGCTGTGCAGCGGCGGGGCCGTTGTTCCCTCCTCTCAGTATTGCCGTAGTAGCGTTGCAATATTTCGACCTAACAGATGGGTTTAGGAATGGAAAGAGAATGCCTGTTTTCTGTAAAGGCTCTAAATGCCGACCCTTTGTCTGCCGCTTTTCTGTGCGCGAGATGAAGCTATTTTATTTTTCTCCCTTGTTCCTGGTCTAAATATTTCTGAAGCCGTTGCTGCTCTCGGGAAAGCCAAAGGCACCTGGATTTGTGCAGCCGGAAAGAAAGGGGGGGGGGGGGGGGGGTGGCAACCAAAAAAACAACCCCACCAAAAGCCCAAAACAACCCCTCTTTCTCAAGAATGACACCAAAAGCAAGAATCAGCAATTTTTATGTTGTGGGAAAGCGCTGAAAAACCCCAGAATTGAGTATGTTTGGAAAAAGCAAACAAATGCCGTTTTTCTATTGTGGAAATGCCAAAAAGAAAGAAAGGCAAAAACTCGAACAAAACCCAAACAAACCCCACGTCCTGGTTTCGGCTGGGATAGAGTTAATTTTCTTCCTAGCAGCAGGCATAGTGCTGTGTTTTGGATTTAGTAGGAGAAGAATGTTGATAACACGCTGATTTTTTTAGTTGTTGCTGAGTACTGCTTATGCTAGTCAAGGACTTTTCAGCTTCCCATGCTCTGCCAGGCGCACAAGAAGCTGGGAGGGGGCACAGCCAGAATAGTTGATCCCAACTGCCCCCAAGGGCCACTCCATACCATACAGTGTCATGGGCAGTATAGAAACTGGGGGGGGTTGGCCGGGGAGCAGCGATCGCTGCTCAGGAACTGTCTGGGCATCGGTCGGCGGGTGGTGAGCAATTGCATTGGGCATCACTTGCTTTGGATATTATTATTACTCTTATTATAATATTATTATTTATTTTATTTCAATTATTAAACTGTTCTTATCTCAACCCTGGAGTGTCTCTCACTCTTACTCCTCCGATTCCCTCCCCCATCCCATCGGGGTAGGGGCAGCGAGCGAGCGTCTGCGTGGTGCTGAGTTGCTGGCTGGGGCTAAGCCATGACACCCCAGCCCCTAATTTGGGCTAAATGTGGGGTGAAACGCTGGCAGTTTGAGGAGCACCGCCGAGCGTTATCCAGCGTGAATCCGGTGTGGGTCAGTTATGCGGCGCGGATCGGATCGCCTGCTGCGGGTTGCCCCAGGTGAGTTATCTGCTGTGGATTACCCTGGGCGGACCCCCTGGCGTAGGTCATCCCCACGCGTGTCCCCCCGTGCACCTTTTCAGCCGCACGTACCCCTTTGTCCGTCCGTGTCCTCCTCCCCGTCCCCCTCTGTCTCCCTGCCCTCCCGAATGCTTTCCACCCGAGCGTCCCCCTGCACGAGGCTTTCCCCCAGGTGAGTTGTTTTTCCCCGGGGACGTGCCCCCGCCTCCGCCCCACCATATTGGGCACAGCCCCCCATAACCCCTCTGCTTCTGGGCCCTCAGGGCGCTGCTTGCGGCCCCCCAGACGCTTCCCTGCACCCCGCTCCCAGCCCCGTCTCCCTCCTCCGCTGTTTTGGATTAGTGCTGGGAACGGCGTTGATGACACGCTGGTGTTCTAGCCACTGCCGAGCAGCGTTTGCACCGAGCTGAGGCTTTTCCGGCTCCTCGTACCGCCCCGCCGCCGAGCGGGCTGGGGGGCACGAGGGGTTGGGAGGGGGCACGGGCGGGACAGCTGACCCCAGCTGACTAAAGGGCCGTTCCGGACTACACGACGTCGTGTTCTCAGCTAATCGAGAAGCCCTGCACAGGAAGCCTTCCTCGTGTGTAGGCGGGATGAGGAGAGCAGAGGTGAGGACAGCGCAGAGGTGAGGACAGGTGCACAGAGAACAGCGAAGCCCAAGAATCGCCGGCGTGTTGCTCATTCGCATCCGGGTCCTGCAGCGGCAGCCCGGCGCATGCGCTTTGCCGCGCTCTGTGCTGCCACGTGGTGCGCGAAATGCGGTCGTGGAGCTCCGGCCCCGCGCATGCGCAGTGGGGCTCTTTCCCGTGGCTCGGTGCTGCCACCCGGTGACCAAAATTTGGTACTGCAGCCCTAGCCCCGCTCGATCGCCGAAGGGTGCCGGGAGTCGCCGAAGGGCGGCGGCGGGTGCCGAAGGGTGCCGGGAATCGCCGAAGGGCGGCGGCGAGCGCCCGAAGAGTGCCGGGAATCGCCGAAGGGCGGCGGCGAGCGCCCGAAGAGTGCCGGGAATCGCCGAAGGGCGGCGGCGAGCGCCGAAGAGTGCCGGGAATCGCCGAAGGGCGGCGGCGAGCGCCGAAGAGTGCCGGGAATCGCCGAAGGGCGGCGGCGAGTGCCGAAGAGTGCCGGGAATCGCCGAAGAGTGCCGGGAATCGCCGAAGAGTGCCGGGAATCGCCGAAGGGCGGCGGCGAGTGCCGAAGGGTGCCGGGAATCGCCGAAGGGCGGCGGCGAGCGCCGAAGGGTGCCGGGAATCGCCGAAGGGCGGCGGCGAGCGCCGAAGAGTGCCGGGAATCGCCGAAGGGCGGCGGCGAGCGCCGAAGAGTGCCGGGAATCGCCGAAGAGTGCCGGGAATCGCCGAAGGGCGGCGGCGAGTGCCGAAGGGAATCGGGGAGTGCCGAAGGGAGGCGGGAATTGCCCTCGGGGGGCCACTCAGACCCATGGGTCCCTCAGGGGGGCACCGCTGGGTCCCAGGGGGGCAACGAACCTCCCCCCTGCTGGGGGGGTGATGCCGCTGTACGCCCCCCGCCGCCCCGTCTCCCCAGTTCGGGGGGGTTCACCCAGCTGTGCCCCCCCCCTCCTCCCAGGGTCCCCCCTCCCCGGGATGCCGGGGGCCACCCACGGCCCCGTCCCCGTCCTCGTCCTCCGCATGTTCGGGGTGACGGCAGCCGGCACCAGCGTCTGCCTCCACGTCCACGGCTTCGCCCCCTACTTCTACGTCCTGGGGCCCCCCGTGAGTCGGGGACCCCCCCGAACACCCCCTCACACCCACCCCCCCGCAGCTACGCCCGGGGATTCTCTAGTGCCTCCTGTAAGGGTTGTGCTCCCCATGGCAGGAGGGGGCTCCGTGCCCCCCCCAAATTCCCCCAGCGCCCTGGGAGCCACCCCTAGCTGTCTCTGTGGTTTCTCCACTGTCTCGTACAAGGGTTGTGCTCCCTGTGGCATATGGGGGGGTCATGGGGGTACAGGGGGAGATTGGGGGGTCATGGGGGGACATCAGGGGTCACGGGAGGACAGGGGGAGATTGGGGGTCATGGGGGGGACATCAGGGAGGTCATAGGTGGTACAGGGGGACATTGGAGGGTCACAGGAGGGATGGGGGACGTCAGAGGGGGACATCGAGGGGGTCACAGGCCGCAGGGGTCTCTTTGCCTTAAAAAAGAGGGTCTCTTTGCCTTACTGGTGGTTGGCGGTTGAACTCTTTTCATCTCAACCCATGAGTTTTCTCACTTTTTATTCATGTCTCATTCTACGAAATAATCAGAAAAGAACTTTCAAGATGCTGCTGCCGTCCGGTGAGCACTGCAGCTCGGCAGCCGCACATGCGGGGGTGCGTCCATGTGCTCGGCAGTGCCGTCCGTCGGTAACAGCCACGCGATGCCGCCGCACCTGCGGGGCGATGCCGCCGTGCTCGGCGCTGCCCGCCGGTAAGGAAACGCCGCTGCCGCCCCCGGCCGTGCTCTCGGCGCGCACGAGGTGGAACAGCAGCGCCGGTGCTGGCCCTGGGCGAGCGTGGTTCCTGCAGCGCTGGCACCGCGCGGGTCGGCAGCAGCGCCGCCGCAGCCTTGGCTGCCGCTGCAGCGCGGCAGGGTGCTCCGTCTTGCTCCTGCAGCCCATCGCTGGTTTTTTCCTTTTTCCATCTCTTTGTCCTGATCTGTATCTGTCTCTTTACCGCGCCCCGCGCCCCGACTTTCTCTGGCCTGTTCCCTGGCGTTCTCTTCCTCGCTGCGCCTGTACGTGCTGCTCCGTGTCCCTGCCTTCCTATCGCTCTCCTACCTTCCTTCTCTTTCTCTCCCTATCCCTTTGTCAGCCTTGGTCCTGTCTCTCTCCCTGTCTCTCATGATTCTTTCTTAATCTGCGCCCTGCTCCCTGTCCCGTTTCTTTTCTTCTCTCTGCCCTCCATCCTCCCGCTAAATTTTTGCCTGTATATCTCCGCACCACTGCCTGTCCCATTGTTTCTCGCTACACCCCCCCGCCCAGCTCGTCGTCCCGTTATTCCCCTCTGTCCCGCTCCCTTTCTTCTCATCCTGCAGCCCAGTGCTGGTTTGTCTTTCTCCCTCTCTTTGTCCTGATCCACGTCTCTCTTTTCCCCCTCAATCCCTCTGGCTCGTTTGCTATCTTTTTCTCTTTCTCCCTCCCTTATTCCTCTCATGCGGGTTCTCTCTCGATCTGGCTGTTGGGCTCCCCGCTCGTCACTTTCTCTCCCTCTGGCCTGCTCCCCGACCCTGTTTGTTCTTCTGCTGTGTCCCTGCGGGGCTCCTCGTGCCTTTTTTTTAGCGATGCGTGCATCTGGCTGTCCTTTTCCCTGTGCCTTTCTTTCTCTGCTCCTCTGTCTTTCTCCCTCGTCTTATTTTTTCTTTCCGTTGCTCTGTCCTGCTCCCCATCGCATCCCCAGGTGCAGCTAGAGTCGGTCAGTCATCGCTGTGGATAAATGGGGGCTTGTTCTTTCTGTCTCGCAGGGGCGGTGCTGAGGACTCACTTGTTGGTTCCTCTCCGGGGACGTCGTTGACTGTCCCTGGCTCGGACTTGCATGGTTTTCGCCTTTGGCCCCATTGTCCTGGCGGCACGGGTGAAAAGGGGCAGGCGGAGCGCTTCCTGGCTGTGGCCGGGAGCTGCCGCGGCTGAATCTGGGGAGGCCGGAGACAGGTAAAACAGCCAAAGAATAAAATAAAGAGGGTGCAGCCGGCAGCTGCCTCCCGCTGCAGGCAAGAGAGCGCCTGCCTCTGCGGGTGAGGAAGGATCCCGCTTTGTAGTCGTGTAGCGCGTGAGCGAGCGAGCAAGCAAGGAAGCAAGCAAGGCCACGTCTAGGAAGCCTTGTCTCGTGAGAGCTGTAAGACAGCCCCGTATCCTCTTAGGTGGAGGACAGCCAAGCGACCGGAGTTACAGAAGAGGAAGGGAGAAGGAAGCGTCCGAGCTGGCAAATTCTCCCGAGAGCGAAGGCTGCGGTGAGTCCTGGGCCCTCGGGGCCCTGTCTCCCTTCCCGTGTGTCTGGTTGCCTCCCTGCCCCGCCCCTGGCGCCCTCACTTTCCCACGCCACTGCAATTTTTTGTGGGGGTTAATTTCCCACACACACCCCCCCCACCCCCTTCTCCCCTGTACCTCCTTTCTGCATCTCGCTCTGAGCATCTGCCTGTCCCCATCTTTTAGGTCCTCCCTCTCTCTGCCCTGTAGCCCATGGCTAGTTTTTTCCTTCTGTGTCTCTCTCTGCCCGGCACCCGGCCGCTACTTTTGCATTCCTGCCTCTGTGTCCTGTAGCCCATCACTATTTTTGCCGTCGCTGGCTCCCCCCCGCCCCCTTCTCCATCTCGCTCTTTTTTCGCTTCCCATCCCTGTTTTTTAATTCCTTCCTCTCTGCTGTGTAGCCTGTCGCTATTTTTGCCGTCGCTGGCTCCCCCCCGCCCCCTTCTCCATCTCGCTCTTTTTTCGCTTCCCATCCCTGTTTTTTAATTCCTTCCTCTCTGCTGTGTAGCCCTTCGCTTTTTCCTTTTCTCCATCTCTCTGTGTCCGTGCCGGTGCCCCCGTGGCTGGATGCCAGGCGCCCACCAAAGGTGCTCTGTCGCTCCCCTCTTCAGCTGGACAGCGGAGAGAAAAAATAGAATGAAAAGCTCGTGGGTTGAGATAAGGACAGGGAGAGATCGCTCAGCAATTACTGTCACGGGCAAAACACAGGCTCAACTTGAGGAAACCAGTCTAATTGATTACCAATCAAATCGGGGTAGGATAATGAGAAATAAGAACTGAATCTTAAAACACCTAAATCTTAAAACACCTTCCCCCCACCCCCTCCCTTCTTCCCGGGCTCAACTTCACTCCCGATTTCTCTACCTCCCTCATCCCGAGCAGCGCAGGGGAACTGGGGAATGTGGGTTGCGGTCTGGATTTTTCCCCTCAGTCTCTCTCTGCCGGGCTCCCTCTCTTTGTGTTTTCATTGCACGTTTTCTGTCCCGTAGCTCCACGCTATTTGCTTGCCTTTCTCCGTCTCTCTCTGGCCAGCTCTCTGCCCCTTTTCGTGGATTCCTTGTTCTCCGCCCTGTAGGCTGTCGCTTTTGTCCTTTGTCCATCTCACTGTCTCTGGCTCCCCGAGGACCCTATTTTAGAATTGCCCCCCCCTCTTCTTTCTGTACACATTGCTACCCTTTTTGCTCTCCTGCTCTCTTTTTTTTCCAGCTCCCTGTCCCTATTTCTTTATTCTTCCCTCTTCGCCCTGCAGCGTGTAGCTGCGGGGTTTGGTTTGTGTTGTCATCCCACGCACCCTCCCGGGCCCTTCCCTCCGTTGTTCGCTGTCCTGGTTCCCTGTCCCTGTTGTTTCATTCCTCCCTCTCTGCCATGCTCTTGCCGCTGCTTTTTTGTCTTTCCCCATGTCTCTCGGTCCAGCTTCCTGCCCCTGTTCTTCTCTCCTCCCTCTCTGTCTTGCTGCCCGTCCCAGGTTTCTCCCGCATCTCCATCCTGCTCCCCGTCCCTCTTTGTCAGTGTCTGTCCAGCTCCCTCTCCCCCTTTCTGCAGCCTCTCTCCCTGCTGCTTCTTTCTCCACCTCTGTCGGGCTCCCTCGTCCCCGTCCTTCTCTTGCTGTCCCATTCCCTGCCTCGTGCTTTCTCTCTCCCCCCCCCGTCCAGCGCCCCGCTCCTCATTTTTGGCGTCCCCCACCTCTGTCCGTTCCCCGCCGAACTGACGAGCGTGGCTCCCGGAACCACTGCCAGGGTGTCCCAGGGGCAGGGGGAGTGTCGGGGGCCCTGAGCCCCGGAGCAGACTCGCTCCCGGGACTTGTTACGTGTGTGTGACTGAATAAACACTCGCCGGCTGAATTTGCGCTCCCTTTGCACCAGGCAAGGGGCTGTGATGGGGCCCAGGGTAGGAGGTGACACGCTGTGGGGGTCAGGCAATGGCCCCCTGTTCCTGCTGGGCTCCAGCTGTGGGCCGGGGCTGGAGGAGCCCCAGGTGCGGGCAGTGAGGCTGATGGCCAGGGCCCCTCCCTGTAAAGGGGTGGCTGCCGGTGGAGGGGCTGGTGCTGCCGGTGCTGCCCTGCCCCGGGGGGCCGTGGAAGGGCCGGTGTGAGGCAAGGGGAGGAGTGGAGCGGTCGCCGGGCTGTGGCTGCACCTGCACCGAGGGAGAAGGTGAGCAGGGGCCGGGCGATGGACCGGGAGGGCGACGGTGCCTGCGGGGGAGTGCGGGGCTGCCTCGTGTCGTGTCGTGTCGTGTCGTGTCGCAGCTGGCGGCGAGGGGAGCCGGGGCGTGTGGGGGTGCCGCGCCGTGTGCCGGAGCCGGGCGGCGGGGGCTGCCTGAGGAGCGCGGGGCTGCGCCGAGGGCTCGGCAGGGCTCCCGGGGGCGCCGGCGGGCGGGGGGAACGGCGGCGTCCCCGGAAGGGAGAAAGCGGGGCCGGCTGCCTCTGGCGGCGTGCCGGCAGCTGCGGTGCTGGGAAAGGGGCTTGCGGTCGGCCATGTTGTTGCCTGCGCGGGGCATGCCGGGAGCTGTAGTTTTCGCGGCACGGCCCAGTCACGCGGCAGCCTGGTGGCCGAATCGCGGTGCTGCGTCCCGGCGTTCGCGCGCCGGGTGTGGCCCCTCCGGCGCGCCGTCGGTGTCCGGCGCGTGCGCGGTGTGCGGGAGCGGCATGGCGGCGCGGCGGGCGCGATTGCCGGTGGCGGGTGAGGGCCAGGAGCAGCGGCGATGTGATGTGATGTGATGTGATGTGATGTGATGTGATGTGATGTGATGTGATGTGATGTGATGTGATGTGAGCGAGCCCCTTTGGTGGGTGCAGGGGTGTCTGCTGCCCGCCGGGCTCCCGGGGGTGGCGGGAGGGGAAGCTTCAAAGGTGCCGCTGCGGCAGGCTGCCGGGCAGCTGGGGGCGAGCGGGGTCGGGGCAGCCCCGGGGAGTTCCCCGAGAGAGAGCGGCGGTAGGAGGGAAGGAGGAGGACATGCCGCTGGCGCCGACGGCGGGCACGTCCCCAACTCGCCAGGGCTCCCCCTGAGCCCCCCCCCCCCGGGCCCACTGAGCCCGTGCAGCTGCCCCCAGCTCCAGCACCTGCCCCGAAGCCTGTCCCGTAGCCCTAGATCACCCCCAAGGCCTGTCGCGAAGGCTGGAAGCTGGCCCTCGAACGCGCTGGATTCTCCCTTAATGCGGTACCGATAGCAGCAGTGCAGGGAAGGAGCGGTGTCTGCAGAAGCCCCTGCATAAGGAGGGGCTGTGGCCGGGGGCAGGCTCTGGTAATAATGGCCACTGGTTGTTCTTTCCCCCTTCCAGAGGCCACGCTGAGGACACGGTTGCCCGTTCTTCCCCTGGAGATGCTGTTGACTGCCCCAGGTTCAGGCTGGCGTGGGTTGTCTGTGCCTGGCCTCGCACTCCTAGCGGTGTGGGGGAGAACAGGGGCAGGCGGAGCGCTTGCTGGCCGTGGAGGAGAGCTGCTGTGGCTGAAGCTGGCGAGGGCAGAGACAGGTAAAGCAGCTGAAGAATACGCTAAAGAGGGTGCAGCCGGCAGCTGCCTCCCGCTGCGGGCAAGAAAGCGCCTGCCTCTGCGGGCGAGGAAGGATCCCTCTTTGTAGTTGCAGAGCGCACGAGCGCGCGAGGCTACGCGTCTAGGCAGTCTTGTCTCGTGAGAGCTGTAAGAGACCCGTGTATTCTCTTAGGTGGAGGACAGCCAAGCGACCGGCGTTACAGAAGAGGAAGGGAGGAGAGAAGGAGAAGGAAGCGTCTGAACTGGGAAATTCCCCTGGCAGCGCTGAGAGCGAGAGCTGTGGTGAGTCCCGGGCCCTCGGGGCCCAGCCTCCCCTCTTGCGCGTCCCAGTCCCTTTATCTCTCCTTGCCTCTCTGTTCTTCCCTCCTGCTGCCTCTCCCTGTTTTTTTTCATCCTCTGTCTCTGTCCTGCAACCATTGGGGTTTTTTCCTATTTGTCGTGGTTTAGCCCCAGCCAGCAACTAAGCACCACGCAGCCGCTCGCTCACTCCCCCTACCCCGATGGGATGGGGGAGAGAATTGGAGGAGTAAGAGTGAGAAACACTCCTGGGTTGAGATAAGAACAGTTTAATAATTGAAATAAAGTAAAATAGTAATGCTAATAGTAACAGTATAATAATGATAATAATAATAATGATACACGAAGCAAGTGCTGCCCAATGCAATTGCTCACCACCCGCCGACCGATACCCAGACAGTTCCCGAGCAGCGATCGCTGCTCCCCGGCCAACCCCCCCCCAGTTTCTATACTGAGCATGACGTCATATGGTATGGAATAGCCCTTTGGTCAGTTTGGATCAACTGTTCTGGCTGTGCCCCCTCCCAGTTTCTTGTGCGCCTGGCAGAGCATGGGAAGCTGAAAAGTCCTTGACTAGCATAAGCAGTACTCAGCAACAACTAAAACATCAGCATGTTATCAACATTCTTCTCCTACTAAATCCAAAACACAGCACTATGCCTGCTGCTAGGAAGAAAATTAACTCTATCCCAGCCGAAACCAGGACAGTATCCACCCCTTATTCTATACCATCTACGTCATGCACAGGCCCTCCCCTTTCCAATGTGTTCCAATTAATCACCACCGCTTTCCCTATCTTGATATACGCACAGATATCATTCCCTTCGTCTATGGCCCATCCCTCTAAAATGTCCTTTGAGTTCATTTAGCCCATGACTTTGGGTTCCATCTGTCATCACAGTCTTTCAGAGCAGGAGAGGTGGTGTGCAGTGTTGGACTGTTGCATGCTGAAGTCAGTTCTCATTCCAACATGGTTTCATCAAAGTTCATTTTCATTAAGCTGGGCAATTCTTACTGCAATACCATTGATGCGGCATATAGCAATCATAATATATAGTATTATATACTTAATATTAACCTACTATATTATTATATTAACATGCAGTTAAGAGATAACATATAGTTAAGAGATAACATACAGTATTATAAAGCAATTAATATTATACAATTCAGTTCATTAGCTATTTTCACCCAAAATCAAATTGCCTTGAGGTACACATTGGGCTTCCCCATCCTTTCGCATCACCCACCAAGTGCACCCAGGTCCTTGAGCAAAAGCAATCCCACGAATGGGTTTGCCTTTGCCAGAGGGGAAAGTAACCCAGACTGTCTTCCCCAGCATATTTTTCATGTGCACTACAGGAACTTTATCTCCTTCTACAGTACGTAGAAGTTTTGATTGGGCAGGGCCAGCTCGATTGGCAGATCCCCTGGTGTTGACTAACCAGGTGGCTTTTGCTAAATGCGTATCCCAATGTTTAAACGTCCCACCACCCATTGCTCTCAGGGTAGTCTTTAACAATCCATTGTATCGCTCAATTTTCCCGGAGGCTGGTGCATGGTAAGGGATGTGATGCACCCACTCAATGCCGTGCTCTTTGGCCCAGGCGTCTATGAGGTTGTTTCGGAAATGAGTCCCGTTGTCTGACTCAATTCTTTCTGGGGTGCCATGTCGCCACAGGACTTGCTTTTCAAGGCCCAGGATGGTGTTCCGGGCGGTGGCATGGGGCACGGGATATGTTTCCAACCATCCGGTGGTTGCTTCCACCATGGTGAGCACATAGCGCTTGCCTTGGCGGGTCTGTGGGAGCGTGATGTAATCAATCTGCCAGGCCTCCCCATATTTATATTTCAGCCATCGTTCACTATACCCAAGGGGCTTGAACTGCTTGGCTTGCTTGATTGCAGCGCATGTTTCACACTCATGAATAACCTGTGCAATACTGTCCATAGTTAAGTCCACCCCTCGATCACGAGCCCATTTATACGTTGCATCCCTTCCTTGATGGCCTGAGGCGTCATGGGCCCACCGAGCTATAAATAATTCACCCTTATGTTGCCAGTCCAAATCCACCTGAGCCACTTCAATCTTAGCAGCCTGATCTACTTGCTGGTTGTTTTGATGTTCTTCAGTGGCCCGACTCTTAGGTACATGAGCATCTACGTGACGAACTTTTACAACCAGGTTCTCTACCCGGGCAGCAATATCTTGCCACAATGCAGCAGCCCAGATTGGTTTGCCTCTGCGCTGCCAGTTGCTCTGCTGCCATTGCTGCAGCCACCCCCACAGGGCATTTGCCACCATCCATGAGTCAGTATAGAGATAAAGGACTGGCCACTTTTCTCTTTCAGCAATATCTAAAGCCAGCTGGATGGCTTTCACCTCTGCAAACTGACTCGACTCCCCTTCTCCTTCAGCAGTTTCTGCGACTTGTCGTATAGGACTCCATTGTCGTGGTTTAGCCCCAGCCAGCAACTCAGTACCATGCAGCCGCTCGCTCACTCCCCCTACCCCGATGGGATGGGGGAGAGAATTGGAGGAGTAAGAGTGAGAAACACTCCTGGGTTGAGATAAGAACAGTTTAATAATTGAAATAAAGTAAAATAGTAATGCTAATAGTAACAGTATAATAATGGTAATAATAATAATGATACACGAAGCAAGTGATGCACAATGCAATTGCTCACCACCCGCCGACCGATACCCAGACAGTTCCCGAGCAGCGATCGCTGCTCCCCGGCCAACCCCCCCCCAGTTTCTATACTGAGCATGACGTCATATGGTATGGAATAGCCCTTTGGTCAGTTTGGATCAAGTATTCTGGCTGTGCCCCCTCCCAGTTTCTTGTGTACCTGGCAGAGCATGGGAAGCTGAAAAAGTCCTTGACTAGCATAAGCAGTACTCAGCAACAACTAAAAACATCAGCATGTTATCAACATTCTTCTCCTACTAAATCCAAAACACAGCACTATGCCTGCTGCTAGGAAGAAAATTAACTCTATCCCAGCCGAAACCAGGACACTATTCCATCTCTTTCTCCTGATCGGCATCTATCCCTTTTTCCCCACAATTGCTCTGACCTGTTCCCTAGCGTCCTTTTCTTCTCTGCGCCTGTACGTGCCACTCCGTGTCCCTGCCTTCCTATCTCCCTCCTTCCTTCCTTCTCTTTCTCTATCCCTTTTTCTTGCTCACTGTCACTGTTTTTTTTCATCAGCTCACCGTCTGCTTCCTGTTCTAGTTTGTGTTGTCCTCTGTCTCTCCGCAGGGCTCCTAATACCTCCCTTTCTTTCTCCAACCCCCTGTCCTTCTCAAGGTCTTCGTCTTTCTCTCCCTCTCATTGTCATTATTCTTGTCTGTTGCTCTGTCTCGCTGCTTATCCCGTCGTTTCTCGCTATCTTCCTTTGTCCCGCTCCCTGCCCGTATTCATGTTTGTCTCTGTCCTGTTGACCATCCCAGGTGTTTTTTTCTTCTCCATCTCCATCCTGCTGCTGCCCTGTTTTGTTCCTCCCCCCCCCCCCCCCCCATCTGCCCTGCTCCCTGTCGCTCTTTCTGCACCTTGTCCTCTGTCCCTGCTGCTTTTTTTTCCATCTCTGTCCAGCGCTCTGTCCCTTTCTTTTTTTCCTCTTGCTATCGCTCTGCCCTGCTTCCTCTCTCTATCTTTTCTGTCTTTCTTTCCCTCTGCCCCATTCCCTCTTCCATTCTTTCTAACTGTGTCCCCCTGTCCAGCTGGCTGTCCCTTCTTTCCTCTCTCTCTTTTCGGATCTCCCTCTCTCTCTGTCCAGCTGCTCATCACAGTTGTTTTTTTCCCTCCAATGCTGTCCAGCTCTCTGTCCGTTTTTTCTCTCTCTGTCATTCTGTCGCGCTCCCTGTGTCTCTATTTTTAATTTTTCCATCTCTGTCCTGCAGCCCGGTGCTGGTTTCCACACCCCCGGCCCTCTCTCCTGTCCTGCTACCCACCCTAGGCCTTTTTTCCCTCCATCTCTGTCCTGCTTCCTGGCTCTAATTTTTGCCTGTCTTGCGCTTTGTCCTGCCTTCCTCTCCCTTTTTTCTCTCTCTGTATCGCCTTGTCTTGCTCCCTGTCTTTCTCGGACAAGCTGTGTCCTGCTCCTTGTCCTTTTTCCCCACCCTCCCCATCTCCTAGCTTTCTTCCTGTCTGCCTTTTTTTCTTCGTCTCTCCTTCTGCCCCAATGCTTCTTTCTCTCTGTCACTGTCTCTGTCCCTCCTTTCTTCTTCCTCTCCTCCACTCCCCCCCATCTCTCTCTCCCTCCGTCCTGCTCGCAGACTCAACGTTTTCTTGCTCCATCTCTCTGCAGGGCTGGCGGGGGCAGAAGCGGCCCTGGGACAAACGCTGCAGCGGGGTCGTTGAGGGGTTTTGGGGCCAAGCCCCTGCCTGGCCGGGGCGAGTAGAGGCAGCCCGGTCCCATCCCATCCCCGGCTGCTCCTCGCTGGGGCTGGGCGGCCTCTGCCGCTCTCGGCGTGAGTCGGGCTGAGAAACCTTTGTGAGTTTGAGGATGCTACAGATACTCCGCATCAAACCCAGAGAAAAGGCAAATGTGCTGCCGGTGCCGAAAAGCTGATGAAAAATTGCAGTTACCGGAGCATGCCTCGTTCCTGCATCGGTCCCTTGGGAGTCACGAATGTTTTCCTTTCAGGTAAAAGAACAAGCTTTCATCTAGGATAAATTAAGAGCTGCCTGTAACTTTCGGTAGGGTCAAGTGCTTCTCTTCTGTTTGTTCATACTAGTTTTATGGGCAAGTTGGCAATAGCCTTTTATTTTTCTGCGCGTCGCTAAATTTTTAGTAATATGTGGTGTCGGCATAGTTGATTTTTGAGCAGCTAGATGCCACTAGAAGCATAATGAATGACACGTGATGGAAACCGGTGCTTAAGCTTGATTTTGATACGATTTTTTTTTGTTTCTTTGTTTGCTTTCATTAGAATGTTGGTGGCGTGTTGTCCCGTGGCTCGATCCGCATTCTGTTCCATGGAACCTTCGATCTAGGACTTTGAAGTAAAAAAAGTTTGCCCTTCCAACAAAGGGCTGGTCATTCATAGGACTGAGGTGTAGACTTGGAGCGTCTCTAAGGTACGTGATCAGAATTGAAGCCAAATTTCACTTAACGTTGCTGCTGTTTGTCTTCACTTTCATGAATTTCCTCGCCGCTCCCTCGTGGTTGGGAGCTCTGAACTGTCATTTTTTTTCAGTCTCTAACACATTTGGGTTCCCCCAACCTCCCCCCCCCGCCCCCTGCCAAGGAGAGGCTACGTTTGAAAGTTAAGTAGTGTCCTCACAAACGCGTCAGTCGATAAAACTGAATTACGGTTATTAAAACCATAAGCATGATACCAGTCGTAGAGATCTGGGCTACTTGTGAATGTGTATTCGTCACATGCAAATGTCATCGGGGAAACAGATCGCCTGTGCTTCATGCTCTGACAAGACAGCATGGTGAGACAGGGAGGAGCTCCGAAAGGAAAAAAAGATACATGGTCATGGTTTCGGTTTGTTGTTGCTTGGTTTTGGTGTGTTGGGTTTTGATGTTTGGGGGGTTTTTGGGTTTTTGTTGGTTGGTTGGTTGATTTGTTTGTTTTAAAAAGAGCGCAGTGTTGACCGGTGGCAGCCTGCAGGGCTCTGTTGCCGCCTGACCTCTCCTTTTCTGCTCTTTCCCTCCTCTTTCATGGCTCTAATTTTCATTTGGATCGTTTCAGAAGAGCAGTGAAGTTACTTGCCTGTGTCCGTGTGGTGGTAATACCAGGAAGGTAAATGCTTGAACCAGTAGCGAGTCGCTTGGCCACAAGTAGCATTTCTGAAGGAAGAACAGCAGTAACAAGAAGCCAAATAGCAAGTCACCAGAAATGTGCGTGTGTCAAAGACATCGAAGTTTTATTGCCAAATGTCGTTTGGTAATGTGTTCCAAATGGCTATTTTTGGTAAGCATAAATTTTTCGGGAAAGCCGGGGTCGTGTGTGCAAAAATAGTTCCCTCTGTGCGTCCTGCTACGTAAATAGCATGGGAGGATAGGCTGTGCAGCGGCGGGGCCGTTGTTCCCTCCTCTCAGTATTGCCGTAGTAGCGTTGCAATATTTCGACCTAACAGATGGGTTTAGGAATGGAAAGAGAATGCCTGTTTTCTGTAAAGGCTCTAAATGCCGACCCTTTGTCTGCCGCTTTTCTGTGCGCGAGATGAAGCTATTTTATTTTTCTCCCTTGTTCCTGGTCTAAATATTTCTGAAGCCGTTGCTGCTCTCGGGAAAGCCAAAGGCACCTGGATTTGTGCAGCCGGAAAGAAAGGGGGGGGGGGGGGGGGGTGGCAACCAAAAAAACAACCCCACCAAAAGCCCAAAACAACCCCTCTTTCTCAAGAATGACACCAAAAGCAAGAATCAGCAATTTTTATGTTGTGGGAAAGCGCTGAAAAACCCCAGAATTGAGTATGTTTGGAAAAAGCAAACAAATGCCGTTTTTCTATTGTGGAAATGCCAAAAAGAAAGAAAGGCAAAAACTCGAACAAAACCCAAACAAACCCCACGTCCTGGTTTCGGCTGGGATAGAGTTAATTTTCTTCCTAGCAGCAGGCATAGTGCTGTGTTTTGGATTTAGTAGGAGAAGAATGTTGATAACACGCTGATTTTTTTAGTTGTTGCCGAGTACTGCTTATGCTAGTCAAGGACTTTTCAGCTTCCCATGCTCTGCCAGGCGCACAAGAAGCTGGGAGGGGGCACAGCCAGAATAGTTGATCCCAACTGCCCCCAAGGGCCACTCCATACCATACAGTGTCATGGGCAGTATAGAAACTGGGGGGGGTTGGCCGGGGAGCAGCGATCGCTGCTCAGGAACTGTCTGGGCATCGGTCGGCGGGTGGTGAGCAATTGCATTGGGCATCACTTGCTTTGGATATTATTATTACTCTTATTATAATATTATTATTTATTTTATTTCAATTATTAAACTGTTCTTATCTCAACCCTGGAGTGTCTCTCACTCTTACTCCTCCGATTCCCTCCCCCATCCCATCGGGGTAGGGGCAGCGAGCGAGCGTCTGCGTGGTGCTGAGTTGCTGGCTGGGGCTAAGCCATGACACCCCAGCCCCTAATTTGGGCTAAATGTGGGGTGAAACGCTGGCAGTTTGAGGAGCACCGCCGAGCGTTATCCAGCGTGAATCCGGTGTGGGTCAGTTATGCGGCGCGGATCGGATCGCCTGCTGCGGGTTGCCCCAGGTGAGTTATCTGCTGTGGATTACCCTGGGCGGACCCCCTGGCGTAGGTCATCCCCACGCGTGTCCCCCCGTGCACCTTTTCAGCCGCACGTACCCCTTTGTCCGTCCGTGTCCTCCTCCCCGTCCCCCTCTGTCTCCCTGCCCTCCCGAATGCTTTCCACCCGAGCGTCCCCCTGCACGAGGCTTTCCCCCAGGTGAGTTGTTTTTCCCCCGGGGACGTGCCCCCGCCTCCGCCCCACCATATTGGGCACAGCCCCCCATAACCCCTCTGCTTCTGGGCCCTCAGGGCGCTGCTTGCGGCCCCCCAGACGCTTCCCTGCACCCCGCTCCCAGCCCCGTCTCCCTCCTCTGCTGTTCTGGATTTGTGCTGGGAATGACACGCTGGTGTTCTAGCCACTGCCGAGCAGCGTTTGCACCGAGCTGAGGCTTTTCCGGCTCCTCGTACCGCCCCGCCGCCGAGCGGGCTGGGGGGCACGAGGGGTTGGGAGGGGGCACGGGCGGGACAGCTGACCCCAGCTGACTAAAGGGCCGTTCCGGACTACACGACGTCGTGTTCTCAGCTAATGGACAAGCCCTGCACAGGAAGCCTTCCTCGTGTGTAGGCGGGATGAGGAGAGCAGAGTTCCGATAGCACAGAGGTGGGGACAGGTGCAAACAACAGACCAAAGCCCAGGCCTCCCCAGCATGTTGCTCAGTCGCG
Organism: Pelecanus crispus; assembly: GCF_030463565.1. Classification (NCBI taxonomy): domain Eukaryota; kingdom Metazoa; phylum Chordata; class Aves; order Pelecaniformes; family Pelecanidae; genus Pelecanus; species Pelecanus crispus. Next base: position 106,772 of record NW_027461499.1, on the reverse strand, counting down.
TCCGGTCTGCTTGGGCGTGCTGTTTCCCGATGAACGTATCTGCCCCTCTGACAGAAAGCAGGTTTCGTCTCTTCTCGCCTGCCTTGAGGATGCCATGTGTGTTGCTGCTTTGTTTCGTTTTGCTTTAACCTTTCCGCAGCATCTGTTGACTCGCTGCTGCCGCTCTCGCAACGCGGCTTGTACGTGCAGAGCAATAGAGCGATGCCGGGTGCTTACTGCAAAGGGGAAAAAGAAAACCCGTTAGCGGTTCCTTGTGCTGCTTCTGCTTCCAAGGTAATGGGGTGCAGGGGGCACGGGCAGAAAGAGCGCCCAGGCTTTCGGAGCAGCCGGATGCTGCTCGGGGCTGCCACAGTCGAGCCCTGGGATGCTTCTGGCAGCGGAAGCAGCGCACACCGTGCCGCATGGGCCGCGAGTAGGAAGCGGGCAGAGCAATGCAAGCCCTGCTCTTGGCCCCCCGCCCCCCCGCAGTCAGTAGCTGCCGCCTTTGGGTGGTCTAAACGGGGCTGAGGTAGCAGCCATTTCTCATTCTGCGGAGTAATCGGAAAAGAATTTTGAAGATGCTCCGGGCAGCCGGCGCTGTTGCCGTGCGCATGCGCAGTGGGGCTGATTTTTCCCGCGCTCAGTGCTGCCCCCTGTTGACCGAAATGGGGCACTGCGGCTCCGGTCTCGCGCATGCGCAGTAGCGCGCTTTCCAGCGCTCAGTGCTGCTGCCTGGTGAGCAAAAGCGGGTACTGCAGCTCCAGCCCCGCGCATGCGCAGCGAGGCTCTTTTCCAGCGCTCAGTGCTGCCACCCGGTGAGCACAATGCGGTACTGCAGCTCCAGCCCCGCTCAATGCGCGGGGGCGAGCTTTGCCGCGCTCGCTGCTGCCACCCCCCGTGACCAAAAAATGGGTACTGCAGCCCCAGCCTTTCTCCGTCTCTCTCTGGCCAGCGCTCTGCCCCTGTTCGTGAATTCCTCGCTCTCCGCCCTGTCGCCTGTCGCTTTTGTCCTTTGTCCATCTCGCTGTCTCTGGCTCCCCGAGGACCCTAGTTTACAATTCCCCCCCCCTTTCTGTACGCATAGCTACCTTTTGTGCCCTCCCGCTCTCTTTTTTCCGGCTCCCTGTCCCTATTTCTTAATTCTTGCCTCTCTGCCCTGCAGCGTGGAGCTGCGGGGTTTGGTATGCGTGGTTTTCCCCCGCCCCGGCCCCTTCCCTCCGTTATTCGCTTTCCCGGGCTCGGTGCTGCCCCCGTGTGACCAAAGTTCGGTACTGCAGCTCCAGCCCCGCGCACAGTGCCGTGGGGCGCTTTCCCCGGGCTCGCTGCTGCCGCCCTGTGACCAAACTCCGGTACTGCAGCCCGGCAGCCGCCCATGCGCATTGCTGCGGCCACGGGATCCAGGGGGCGGCCCGTCGGTACCAGCCACGCGATGCCGCCGTGCTCGGCGCTGCCCGCCGGTAAGGAAACGCCGCTGCCGCCCCCGGCCGTGCTCTCGGCGCGCACGAGGCGGAACAGCAGCGCCGGTGCTGGCCCCGGGCGAGCGCGGTTCCCGCAGCAGCGCCGCCGCCGCAGCCTTGGCTGCCGCTGCAGCGCGGCAGGGTGCTGGGCGTGATGAGCGGTGGCGGGCGGCGGGCAGGAGCCCCGGTGAGGCGAGCGAGCCCCTTTGGGGGTGCGGGGGGTGTCGCCTGCCCGCTGGGCCCGTGCTCTCGGGAGAGCCGGGAGAGCCCCGTGTGTTCTCTCAGGGGGAGGCCGGCCGAGCGAGCGGAGTTACAGCAGAGGAAGGGAGGAGAGAAGCTGAAAGCAGCGTCTGAGCTGGCAAATTCTCCCGAGGGCGAGAGCTGCAGTGAGTCCCGGGCCCTCAGCGCCCTGTCTCCCCTCCCGTGCGTCCGATTGCCTCCCTGCCCCGCCCCTGGCCCCCTCGCTTTCCCACGCTGCTGCGATTTCTGCCCCCCCCCGCCCCTTCCCTGCACCTCTCTTCTCCTTTCTGTTCTTCTCTCCCACTCCCTCTTCCTCTCTTCCTTCATCTCGCTTGTTCTACTGCTCCCTTTTCTTTTTCTCTCTGCGCTTTTGTCCTGCTTCCTCTCCCTCTTCCCCCCCCCCCTTCTCCGTCTCAGTCCTGCAGCCCATTGCTGTTTTTTTCCTTTTTCCATCTCTTTGTCCTGATCTGTATCTGTCTCTTTACCCCCCCCCCCCCCCAGCCTGTTCCCTGGCGTTCTCTTCCTCTCTCCACCTGTACGTGCCGCTCCGTGTCCCTGCCTTCCTATCGCTCTCCCTCCTTCCTTCCCTCCTTCTTTCCCTCCTTCCTTCTCTTTCTCTCTTGATCCCTTTGTCTTGCTCGCTGTTGCTGGGTTTTTCATTCTGTATTTTGCTGTCTGTGTTCCCCTTCCTGTTCATCTCTTACTCTTGCTGAGCCTTTGCGCTGCTCCCTGCCCCTGTTATTTGCGGATTCGCCTCTGTGCCCTGTGTTTTCCTCGTGCTCCACCTCTCCGTCATTCTCTTGGTTGCTCCCTGTCTCGGCATCCTGCTCCCTGTCCCTCTTTCTTCCGCAGTGTCCCGCTTCCTGGCTCCCTGTCCCTCACCTGGTTTCTGTATTGCTCTGTCCTTCGTCCTCTCTTTCCTTCTCCCTCTGGCCCGCTGCTCATCACTGTTTTTTTCGGCCCTCCCTCCCTCCCTCCCTTCTCCATCTGTCTGCCTTGGTCCTGTGCCTCTCCTCCTCTCTCTAATGTTTCTTTCTCCATCTGTGCCCCGCTCCCTGTCCCTTTTCTTCTCTCTGCCCTCCATCCTCCCGCTAAATTTTTGCCTGTATATCTCCGCACCGCTGCCTGTCCCATTGTTTCTCGCTACACCCCCCCCTGCCCAGCTCGTCGTCCCGTTATTCCCCTCTGTCCCGCTCCCTTTCTTCTCATCCTGCAGCCCAGTGCTGGTTTGTCTTTCTCCCTCTCTTTGTCCTGATCCACGTCTCTCTTTTCCCCCTCAATCCCTCTGGCTCGTTCGCTATCCTTTTCTCTTTCTCCCTCCCTTATTCCTCTCATGCGGGTTCTCTCTCGATCTGGCTGTTGGGCTCCCCGCTCGTCACTTTCTCTCCCTCTGGCCTGCTCCCCGACCCTGTTTGTTCTTCTGCTGTGTCCCTGCGGGGCTCCTCGTGCCTTTTTTTTAGCGATGCGTGCATCTGGCTGTCCTTTTCCCTGTGCCTTTCTTTCTCTGCTCCTCTGTCTTTCTCCCTCGTCTTATTTTTTCTTTCCGTTGCTCTGTCCTGCTCCCCATCGCATCCCCAGGTGCAGCTAGAGTCGGTCAGTCATCGCTGTGGATAAATGGGGGCTTGTTCTTTCTGTCTCGCAGGGGCGGTGCTGAGGACTCACTTGTTGGTTCCTCTCCGGGGACGTCGTTGACTGTCCCTGGCTCGGACTTGCATGGTTTTCGCCTTTGGCCCCATTGTCCTGGCGGCACGGGTGAAAAGGGGCAGGCGGAGCGCTTCCTGGCTGTGGCCGGGAGCTGCCGCGGCTGAATCTGGGGAGGCCGGAGACAGGTAAAACAGCCAAAGAATAAAATAAAGAGGGTGCAGCCGGCAGCTGCCTCCCGCTGCAGGCAAGAGAGCGCCTGCCTCTGCGGGTGAGGAAGGATCCCGCTTTGTAGTCGTGTAGCGTGTGAGCGAGCGAGCAAGCAAGGAAGCAAGCAAGGCCACGTCTAGGAAGCCTTGTCTCGTGAGAGCTGTAAGACAGCCCCGTATCCTCTTAGGTGGAGGACAGCCAAGCGACCGGAGTTACAGAAGAGGAAGGGAGAAGGAAGCGTCCGAGCTGGCAAATTCTCCCGAGAGCGAAGGCTGCGGTGAGTCCTGGGCCCTCGGGGCCCTGTCTCCCTTCCCGTGTGTCTGGTTGCCTCCCTGCCCCGCCCCTGGCGCCCTCACTTTCCCACGCCACTGCAATTTTTTGTGGGGGTTAATTTCCCACACACACCCCCCCCGCCCCCTTCTCCCCTGCACCTCCTTTCTGCATCTCGCTCTGAGCATCTGCCTGTCCCCATCTTTTAGGTCCTCCCTCTCTCTGCCCTGTAGCCCATGGCTAGTTTTTTCCTTCTGTGTCTCTCTCTGCCCGGCACCCGGCCGCTACTTTTGCATTCCTGCCTCTGTGTCCTGTAGCCCATCACTATTTTTGCCGTCGCTGGCTCCCCCCCGCCCCCTTCTCCATCTCGCTCTTTTTTCGCTTCCCATCCCTGTTTTTTAATTCCTTCCTCTCTGCTGTGTAGCCTGTCGCTATTTTTGCCGTCGCTGGCTCCCCCCCGCCCACTTGTTTGGGAAACTTCAGAGCATTACAGGAAAAATGAGAGGAAAAAGTCTGAATTGTGAAAACACGTTGTTTTAATCCTTTCTTATGCTGCAAAATTCACATCAGGACAAATTTGTTTAATATTCAGCACCCCACTGGTAGCGGAGAGGTCTGTAAGAGATTTGCGAAAGTGGAGGAACCGGGAAAATCAAAGCCTTCAACATTTGGAAAATAAATAACAACATAGAGAGGGGTTTTTTTTAAATTGAAGAAGAGTAAAAAACTGTAAGCCCCAAGTGGGCCAAAAAAGTGAACTCTGACAAGTAACTGCCCAAGGACAAATCACGGATTTTCTTTTTCCTCTTCCTTCAGAACATTTTAGAGATAAAGGTTTTGCACCATGGCTACACTGATCCAAATAATTTGACGTTTACGCAAATCGAAATCTTGGGGATGACTTCAGACGTTCAGGAAGTGACGGTACTGCAGAATGGTGAAGCAATCCAATCTCCTCATGTTGTGTACTACGACAGCCAAAAAAAGGTGAGCTGACAGTTTATGGTGAAATCCGATCTTTGCAATGAGTTATGTGCTCTTATACGCTTGGGGATTCACCTCTTGGCTATAATTTCAAATATATATTTCTTTACTGAAGTAAAACCACCGACATCTTAGAAAAACTCAGGGTACTTTTGCAGCAAATTTTTTTTCGTTCAGAATTACTCAAGTCTTGTCACAAGTCATGGTCACACTGTTCAGTGAGACCCCCAAGCTAAAATCAGTTGACGTTTAATTTCATTTACCACCCTTTCTACAGAACTCAGTGTTCTGTTGAGTCTCATTTATTTCTGCCTTATAATTTCAAACACTTGTTGTGTTGTGTTTGGGGTGTTTTTTCCCAGTGGCTCCCGTGGCCCCAACTTTGTCCCTGGATCCTCAGCAGCAGGTCCACAGACTACATCAAGCTACTCTGCTCCATCCCCTCTTCTCCAGGTGATGTAAGAGAAGCGCAGTACTATGCGGACTTTGGATTTGCAGTCTCCATCCCGGTACCGAATGTGAGAAACTACAACTACACACTCAGGATCACGGGAGAGGAGGTCTCTGGGTCTTACAGTTGTGCCTATTTTGTAATTCAGTCTAGACATCCCGTTCGCTCAGCAAGGAGCCGCTGGATCAGCGTCAATGTGAAAAGTGAGTTTTCAAACACTTCCTCAATAGAGCATCAAGTCACTGCTGACCCTTCATTCCCCATGTGCTTGCCTATGACCTCATCCACGAGTCTCATTTCCATCCCTTCCTGTCCTATGACCATCCATCTCTGCCTCAGTCTCTCTTTCCATCACTAAATGAGCTCATTGCTATACCTAATCATGATTTTATGGACAAAAATAAGGAGAGATGCTGGAGAAAAAGATCTCAATGAAAAGAGTGTATCATCACCTTGTCTGGGTGGTTTTTGGGTGTGGGAAGTGTTGTGTCATGGTAAAGTCACCATCGATTCCTTCCCAGGCCATAAAATCAGCTGGATTCGAGAGATCGTTGTTGGGGGTTTGTTCTTTACCATCGACGGCCTCATCTTTTTCTTCTCCCACCTCCTGAGGAAAAGAAGAGGTAACTATTTTACTTTCATTAGGCCGCACTAATTCTTAGAATCCTGGGTCTTCTTTTTCTTTGCCAAATAATGGCCTGCGTTGGCTGTTATTCCACCCTCCTTTCCAAAGAAAAAAGGAAACAAACATTTTGTTCAAAGCTGTTTTGGGAGGATGTTCTGGATGGAGAATTTGAACAGGACTGCTCCTCAGTGGTGGCTGAGTCACCGTCCCTGGAGGTCTTTTAGAAAAGACTTGTGGCACTTAGGGACATGCTTTGGTGATAGACTAACTCCAGTTATGTTTATGGTTGGATTTGATATTAAAGGTCTTTTCCAACCTAAATGGATCTATAATTCTATGATGCTATGATTCTCACCCTCCTCCCTGCTTTGATCCCCGCATTTATCTCCCTTAGGGGGCCAGGACTGAAGAAAAGCCATTTCTGATGCTGCTGCTTCCATCACTTGCAGATCTGGAAGCTGGATTCCGGATGGACAAATGAGATGAATGAGAAGAAGAATCCCCTAAAGGTTTTTCTCCATCTAGCTAAGGCAATCTGTTCCCTCGGGTCCTGCCTGATTCCTCGTTGTCCGCCTCAGCGGCAGAAGGGGTGCATGTTCAACTGGCACTGCTTTGGCTGCTCTGTTCCCCTATGCAGACCCCCATGCCTTCCAGCCTGCCTCGGGTCTTTCCGAATAAAGCTGGACACTGTGTTTGGGTCTTGTGGGTTTCATTGAAAGATGCACATTTCCATGCTCCTTCCCAAAGCGCGTGCTCATGTTTGTGAGTGCATATGTGTGTGTCTGTTCCATCTCACCCATAACCCCACCATGTTCCCATCACACCTGGTTCTTATTTGCATCTGAAATTCAGCCTCCTTTGGGGGACCACTCTACCTTGGGCTTAGATCTCTGGACTGTGTGGTCCAGTAGAAGGACAACGGGTTGGGGAGGAGGTCAATGCCCAGATCAGCTCCCTGCTCCTCCGGTTTGCCTCTTTTGGCTGTCCAGGTCCAATAAATATATCTAGTGTCTGTTCCGTTGATGCCTTCTGGCTTGCTTCTGTAGAGGGCTGATGTCTCGGGAAGAGAAATGTGGGTGGGAGGTGTGCAACAGGGGGTCACCTTTACATGGCAAACCACCCTGGGGGTCAAGCGCCTTTGTTCAGCATCTACTCCCAAAGAAGAGTAGACAGCCCGCCCCAGCATAAGAGCCCATCACCTCCTTCCTGGACGGTCATGGTGTAAAGGCTCTCCTTTACAACCAGCTGTGTGGGGGAAGGTGGTGTTTTTCTAGGGTTAGAAGCTGGGGTAGGGGCAGGTAGAGACCAAACTCTGTGTTTTCCCAGTGGCTGCTGCAGAGGATCACCAGCAATGGATAAAATCCTTCAGCCTTTGCCTTTTCCTCCACCCTCCCCATCTGCTATTTTCATAAAGTACCAAGTGTTGGCAGAAAACCCTGCTTGAAAAGACAGTTCTGCTTTTATTATGAAGCTGTTTGGGGTGTGGGAATGTTGCGCTGTCTCCTCCCTTTCATCACGTCCCATGGAGGGACCCAACAGGGCACTCCTGGTGTGTCCGGGAGACAAAGAGGCATAAAGACACTCTCTTTAGCATTTTCCCAGGGTTTGAAATTCAGGAGCAGGCTGGACCTGGACTGACAAGAGCTGCAAGCTGCAGTCATCCCGACCTTCCAGTTCAGCCAGCCATCCACCAAAAGAGTCGTCCATCCATTAATCCAACACAGCAGGTACCTGCTCCTGCTCTATCAGCTACTCAGCCATACGTGACATCATAAGGAGTTGTAAAAGCAGAGGGCCTGATGGTGACCAATCAGCTAAACGTAAAAATGTGACTTCACAACCACGTGCACAAGCCAGGGGCCTGATCCTGCCCTATCAGCTACTGAGCCATCATGTGCAAGATCCGAAGCACCTGCACAAGGCAGGGGAATAGAATAGAATGGAACAGGGTAGAATGGAATGGAATAGAATGGAATGGAATGGAATGGAATAGAGTAGAATGGAATAGAGTAGAATGGAATAGAATGGAATAGAATAGAATGGAATAGAGTAGAATGGAATAGAGTAGAATGGAATAGAGTAGAATGGAATAGAGTAGAATATTTTTCAGTTGGAAGGGGCCTACAGCGGGCCTCTAGTCCAACTGCCTGACCACTTCAGGGCTGACCAATAGTTAAATCATATTATTATGGGCATTGTCCAAATGCTTCTTAAACACTGTGTGGTGGTGCATTCCCCTCCCCCCCTTTTTTTTTTTTCCTTTCTCTTTGGCCACTTTACAGTCTCAGGTATTCCAGGCCACAGCTTTTGTGTAGCGAGTTGGTCAGTTAAGCGACCCTTAATTGTGCCAGAAACTCCTACATGGCTGGAGCAGAGTAGCCCTGTCCTTATCAATATTCATATTATGTTTAACGAGGGGAGCAAGAACAAACAGCTGCCCCTGACAGCCTTGAAGCAGGGTGGTATCATCGCTGCTGGAATTCCAATAATTGCCGACCCGAATTGTGGCTCGGATGGAAATTTACTGGTGATTAAAGTCAAACATCTCACAATCCTATAAACAGCAGTCCTAAGTGAGGCCCTTTGAGCTCTCCTGGACCGCCGCGGGCCGCACCAGCATCTCCCTCAGAGCCAGTGAAACTAGCAGGCTCCGAAAGTCTGCTGCCACCAGAACTCCATTGCCGGAGACCGACAACGGAGCCTGGGTGAAATTCTCCACTCCTCGAGGCTCAACCCTCGCCCGCTGAGAAATGCCAAGACATTAGACGTATTTCACTGAACTCGAGGGGAATTTTTAACAGGTATACTGTTTTTATATATGCATTCATGTTTCTGTGTATGCATGTGTGAATCAGTTTAAGTAGTCTGTAGATGTGCGATTTAATTTCAAAGGGAGTCTTGTACTGCTGCATTATTCTTATAGCATTGTTCTTATAACCCGTTGACCCGCAAGGGGCATCAACCACCTCTCTAGGAAGCCTATTGCTGTGTTTGTCCACCCTCTTGGTAAGGAAACGCTTCCTAATGGCCAGTCTAAACCTCCCCTGGTGCAGCTTTGAACTATTCACATGCGTCGTGTTCCACCTCCCTCTGTCCCTTACCTTGCTGCTGAGACATGGAACATGTTGCCCAAAGAAGTTGTGGATGCCCCATCACTGGAAACGTTCAAGGTCAGGTTGGCTGGGGCTTTGAGCAACATGATCACTGAAAGATAACCCTGCATGTGGCAAGGGAGTTGGACCAGATGATCTTTAAACGTCCTTTACCTTACATCCTTTAGATGGGGGGCCCAGAGCTGTGTGGGGCGCACAGTACTCAAAGTGAGTCTGCACCATTGCTGAGTACAGCTGGATAATCCCCTCTTCTGACCAGCTGGTTGTACTGTGTTTGATACCCGCCACGGATGCGGTTTGCCCTCTTGGCTGCCAGGGCACGCTGCTGACGCCTGTTGAGCCCGCTGTCAACCAGCACCCCCAGATCCCTTCTGCAGGGCTGCTCTCCAGCCACTCCTCTCCCAATTTATATTCGTGACCCGAAAACAAATTCCAAGGACAGCATGTAGTCAGCTGGAATCAACACCAAACCACGACTCCGTTCTGCACATAATAACTTAATACAAGCTGACCGTACGTGTTCGCAGTGCAAAGTATTTCAAGAAGTCAAAGAGGCAGAAGGAGAAGGGAAAAACAATTTGTGAAGATGAGAAAGTTCAGCTGTATGGCCAGTGTTATTTGCAGGCATGTTAGCTCCATTGTAACGCGTAGTCTCTGCCTAACTCAAGTTCAAGCTCGGTGATATTCAGGACCTTTGAAAAACAAACAAAAAAGAGCAATGAGTAACTTTGCTCTGAAGATGTCTTGGTTTTCTGCAGCTCATAGAAGACAGCAGGTTCTTATTTCAGATTACTTCTCACCTTCTTAATTCATCTGTTTGGTTATATATATTATATATTATTTTATTATATTCTATTACATTACATTGCATTATATTCTATTTTTTATATTACATTATAATGTGGTGTACTATGTTATGCTATGCTATGTTACTACAGATTTTACATAATATATTTCTATAGTATATATTCCTTATATATAATATTTATATGTTTTAATATATTAATACAGTATCTTTTGGCTTCCCACTAAAAGGCAGAAATAAATGAGACTCAACAGAACACTGAGTTCTGTAGAAAGGGTGGTAAATGAAATTAAACGTCAACTGATTTTAGCTTGGGGGTCTCACTGAACAGTGTGACCATGACTTGTGACAAGACTTGAGTAATTCTGAACGAAAAAAAATTTGCTGCAAAAGTACCCTGAGTTTTTCTAAGATGTCGGTGGTTTTACTTCAGTAAAGAAATATATATTTGAAATTATAGCCAAGAGGTGAATCCCCAAGCGTATAAGAGCACATAACTCATTGCAAAGATCGGATTTCACCATAAACTGTCAGCTCACCTTTTTTTGGCTGTCGTAGTACACAACATGAGGAGATTGGATTGCTTCACCATTCTGCAGTACCGTCACTTCCTGAACGTCTGAAGTCATCCCCAAGATTTCGATTTGCGTAAACGTCAAATTATTTGGATCAGTGTAGCCATGGTGCAAAACCTTTATCTCTAAAATGTTCTGAAGGAAGAGGAAAAAGAAAATCCGTGATTTGTCCTTGGGCAGTTACTTGTCAGAGTTCACTTTTTTGGCCCACTTGGGGCTTACAGTTTTTTACTCTTCTTCAATTTAAAAAAAACCCCTCTCTATGTTGTTATTTATTTTCCAAATGTTGAAGGCTTTGATTTTCCCGGTTCCTCCACTTTCGCAAATCTCTTACAGACCTCTCCGCTACCAGTGGGGTGCTGAATATTAAACAAATTTGTCCTGATGTGAATTTTGCAGCATAAGAAAGGATTAAAACAACGTGTTTTCACAATTCAGACTTTTTCCTCTCATTTTTCCTGTAATGCTCTGAAGTTTCCCAAACTACTGAATTCAGTGGATTTCTATGCATCCACTGGTGATTTCTGAAGTCTTGCAGGTGTTTTGCTAATTTTGCTAATTTTTTTTTTTTAAATTGCCTTTTACAACTGCAAAAATGCTTAGGATGGATTGCAAAACTCTTCATTCCAGACCTAACAAAAGAGGAGTGTGAATTGGGGCAGCGGGGGGAGCATTTCTTGGACCAGCTGACTTGATTTTAGGTAGATAATCAATTCAGTTTCTGTAGTTTGTACCCAATTCTACCAGGTCTCCAGACAGAGAATATTTAAGTTGCCCAGAGACGGTGCTTGCTGGGTCAGATCCCGGCTCCTCTTCCATGCAAATCTGCTATGATAAAATTACACAAATATGAAGTAATTATATTGTTATATTATTGTATTGCATTTTTCGTTATTGGTCAATTTAAGACTGCTTTAATTAAGCTTTTCCTTACCAGCTTTCTGTAAGAGCCAGAAAATGTGCATTTACTATGTAATCTTACAACAGGAAATAACAAAAAACCCTTTTCTCCCTTTTTTAATGTCCAATTACTTAACAAAGTCAAAATGAATGAGAACTAAGAGCATTGATAAAATAGTAATATATTTTGGCCACCTGGAAAACTAATGCAACAGCACACTTTTTTATTACAATACAAAAAGCATTTATGTTAAATAGATAGTCCATACAATTACCATCTAATTTAATTCCAGCTATTCAACTTCTTAAGACCAACATTTAAAGCTGACATGCTGGAAATGCCAATAATTATAATACACACTACTGATCATTGACTTTATTACACAGTAACTGCTCCATGGTCAATCTTCTATGTTGAAGAATAAAGATAAAAACTGAGAATAATGATAAAAACTAAGAATAATGATAAAAAGTAGTCACTAACTGAGTCACTGACTCCACACCAGCCTCTGTTCAAAGAGTTCAATTGTTAATTAAACAATTAACAATTGTTAACAGCAATTAAACAGGTTTTGCCCAACTAGCTTTTCCCTGCTTTTCCATCAGGCCCCTAAAGTGGATATTTGATAGTGGTAGCAGAAAATACTGTCCTCTATTGCAGTGCTGTGCAAGAACATTCATTGGAGTGTGGGAAGAAAGCATTTCTGTACTATTAATAAATAAAATTAAAAATATTTTTATAACAGCATCCATTTCATCTTTATCCTCTTTTTTTAATTTCTATTGTTGGGTATGGTTTATAATGCACATAACAGTACAGTAGCACATGTCTACAAATTATAAATGAATATGCGTATGTGCTTAAAAATTTTTACTGCTAGGGATGCATGGTCAAAGAAAAAAATTTGGAGACAATGGCTCTACCGGGTGCTCATTTATAGACCATTTGAAAGCACTTTCCTGGATCTAACTGTGACTACATTCCAGATTGGATATATTTATTTTGTATATAGCCACTTCTTTCTAGTCTGTCCGAGGAAATTTGTATCCTATATGGAGATATATGCTTAACTGCAAGACTATAAAATATGCACAAGATGATTAGCTAAAATGCATTTATTTACAGAGATGCTAATAAATGATCATAGAACCGTTGAGGTTGGAAAAGCCCTTTAAGATCACCCAGTCCAACCATTAACCTACACTACCAAGTCCACCACTAAACCAGTTAAGGGCAGAGTAGCAATTTCAGGTTTCCTGGCTTGGTGGCTGCATTATTTATAATGAAAGGAAAAACTAGGAATCATTAAGGTTGGAAAGGATCTCTGAGATCATCAGTCCAACCGTCAACCCAACACCCCAGTGCCCACTAAACCATGTCCCACAGTGCCACATCTACCCGGTTTTTGAACACTCTGCAAGCGTGATGCGGAATACACGTCTGACAAAGTACTGGCTTTATTGGATTTCTGCATTCATACGTGTTTTCATTTTCTACAAATCCTTTTTGAAATAAACTGGCATTTTCAGAATTGTAAGAAATTATAATGTCATGAATATACAACAAATACAGCAATAAGCAAAAATAGGCATCTTCTGAATCCAGCTTAAATTTGTTCTTAACACAATTTAATTATATTAGTTGCAATATATTGGACCCTGGACACAAAACACGCCTAAATATCTTCAGGTATAGAAGGAGAATTTGCGAATGGATACGTCTGGGATTTTTACTGTTAAGTTAAAACCTCACTTACCAAAAACCGATGAGCAGATAACAAATCTGACCCACCATCTGTCTTGGAGGTCTCAGGGTGGGCCAGCTACTTAATAATAGACAAATGTGGAATAACTCCACTAAAGTAAATTAAGTTGCCTGATTTATTGCAAAATTAGTTTATCCATCTAGGATATGCTATTGCATGCATTGCTTTTTTTCTTTTTTTTTTTTTAATCAACAATTAAAGACCTGCAACAGTTTTCACGATACTGGGTAAGAGCTAGTCCATCACAGAGGATTAGTGGCATATTGGGATATTGAAACATTTTCTAAAAAGCCAAATTAAAATACCTTAGTTAAACATACAACAATAATCACCCTGGGTGCTCAAAAGCAGTTAGTTAACGTGACATACCTGATTAGCAGTGAATGAGGTCAGCAGATAGACACCGTCTTCATACGCATCTGTTAAAAAGAAAGAATAAAGTAAAATGTATTTGCTATTCACCTTTTTTTTTAAAATTAAATAGAAGAATTGTGCTGCATATTCTAGATACATGTATATGCATTGTGCAAACGTCCTGCTACGTTTTGGTATGTTAAAAAGAAATCACAATTTTATGCATTACTTGTGATAATCTCAGGGATAGCTTATCGTTATTACAAGGATAAGACACTGTAGAAGTAAAGGGGAAGAGACTTCTAGATATGTCTTATCTAAAGATAATTTGAATTTATTAATATCAAGGAAATCAGTTAAAGTTTCCCACTTCATCTGTGGTTATGTTCCCCATAGGTTTGAGAACAGATCCTTATTATATACCTTGTCCTAGGTCCAGGGCACAATTTAATTTATGCAGAATATATATTCTATAAGTAACAACATTATGTTATTATTTTACCATCATTTTACATTTTATTATTTTTATTGTTTCACATTTTACTGTAATTTTAGTTTAATTAATTAAGTTTAATCATTTCACTGTAATTTTTTTTCCGGTTTGTGCTCATGCTTCCTATGCTGTTTTACACAATCATACAATAATCCCAAAATAAAAATTAACCGTTCATGTTAGCAATCCACTGAGCTAAAGAAAGGCAATTTTTATGCATTGTAGACTCTGAATTAGTTAACTTATTATGTAAACAAGAAACTTGGTACTTGCCAATGTGCACCCCGTCGTCCCAATAAAGCTGACCTTCTGCAAGTTGACTATCATTCAAAGCAACAGTAAGTGTCAATGGGTTTTTTCGGCTATGAAAAAAAGAGTATTTTTCTTAGGCAATCAGATTTTATGTTTCGCAAGTTTATATATAATTTATATTATAGACACTGTACACAGCACAGTTTATCTCTGTTACCAATCTTCCCCAATCCATAGCGTTACATTTAAAGGAGGCCATAGGTAGGAAACCAAAAAGAGAAAAATGCCCTAAAGTTAAGGTGCTACCATAGGTATTGATTTTCTCATTTATACAAAATGAGAGATACTTCCAAGCATGGTGTATATTAAACCAGAAAATTTTGGTTTTCCCAGGTTGAAAATAAGGAGTCCAGAAAAATGCTCTCGCTATGTAATTAATGCACAACATATTTGCCAGGCCACTATTTAAATATCTCCCTTAAAAAGAAAAAAAATATTAAATTAAATTTTAATTGCTTGGTTCTTATCATACCTGTAAAATGTAGTATTAGCAGGGCTTTGCTGAGCTAGGATGTAACCACCTCGGATATGGAGATTGATATGTTCCAAAGGAGATGATAAATTTCTGAATTGTCCCCTAAAGCCAATATACTCACCCTGTTTATGATAAAAAAAAAAAAAAAGATAGTCTCTTTGTTGTATTACCCATTTTAAACTTTTTTTTAGAATGAAATTTTGTGAATACATAAATACTAAATAAGTTGTTGCTGCAAATCCTTTTTTAATGCAGAACTACGTATTTTCAAGATAAAATCTGAAATTCTGCATATATAAAACAATTCCACAACACCTGAGAAATGGAGCGACTTTTAAAGCCTGAAGCTCTAAAAATTATTTAAAACTTCTGTCTTCCTCCACTCCATCATTCTTAGAAAAGAAATTATATGTATCATTGAAGGGTTTAAAAAAGAGCAAACATGGAAGCACTTCAAATTACAGATATTATCCCACCTTTTTACTAGTCATGTTGAGCAAGATTACATGAAAACAAACTGATTAATTTAACAAAAAATTAGCCAAATGTGATTTTTTTACATCACTAAAAACTCCTACTGGACACGTGTTGGTAAAACAGAGGTGGTGGTTTCACACTCCACCCCAGCACACTGTACTCCTGTTCAAACATATGAGGAAAAATAAATATAATAATAGTTTTTAAAACTACTTACTGTGTAGTAGTCATACCAGCGGGCATTCGGTAGGTAAGCATTCACTTCCACGGCACCCTAGAATTAAACAGTTTCGGTTTAAGTCTAGTAAAGCCAAAGAGTAAAGTGTAGCTCAAGTCACTTCTAATATTTTCATCCATTTCCAATATTTTCTAATTTTTTTCCAACTTTTCTGTTATTTCTATTTCTGATATTTCACCTGTTCCAGTACAGGGCTGATGAGCAGTGCCGGTCCCCACAGAAATTGTCTATATATGTCCCATGTCGTTTTGTCTTCCACAAACCTGCAAAGTAACAAAAGAGTGGTCAAACCCTCGGTGTCAACCTTTCCCAAAATATTTCCTTGTTGGAGCCTTTTTTCTCAGTAAAACTGCCATTTCCTCAACTGTAAGCATGCTACCAGTAATAACAGGTAATATTATTACCTATTTATTAATAATAGATAATATTTGTTAAAAATTAATCCCATTTTATTTACAAATGTATCAATTAAAGTTTGTCAAGAAAGTATTAAGATACTAATGTGAAAATTGTTAGGGAAATAGCACCTATTACTTAATTTTCATTTCTGCTCTTTCTTCAGGTTTGCTGGCTTACATCTACGTATATAATAAATTTTTATTTAGAACACAAAACTTTAAAAAAAATCACTTTTTCTTGGTATTAGCAACAGCAAAATTAAATAGTGGCCCAATTACTTTCTGGTTTGTACTTTTTTTTCTTTTTTTTTTTTGGACAGGTACTTTATCAGTATCAAGTCTTGGATTAGTCAAAATTAGGCCAGGATTACATGCTGACAATTCAGTGGATTTTAGTAGAAGAAAAGCATTTGTAAATATTAGACTTCATCTTTAACGTTAAGTCATTAACCAGTCTTTGGCACATATTGCCCCTTCTGACCAGGTACAAATAAAGTCTTATGTCTCTAAAAATATGTCTTTTTTAAAAACAAACTGCTATAAAAGCCTTTTTTTAAAAAAACTGCTGTATCAGTTTAGCCAAAAGAAATTACCTTGCCCTGCAAACATCTCAAGACGTGTGTCAAAACCCCCTATTTTCTCCCTCTTTTTCCGTTTCTCTGCTTCATTTTTTTTTCCAGCTATTTTTGCAACACGTGCTCTCTGATTCTATGTATATCCAGCACCAGGCAGAATGTCTTTGCTGAATGCCACTAGGGATAATGAGAATGAGCTTTAAAATGTATATGTCAATTATATTTTTATATAAGAAAGAAATGCTGACGTTGTGGGAAATGGAGACCTTGAGCTGTCACAGCAAGCCGATGCTGAACATGAGTATCCTCAACCCCTTGCCAGTTTTAAAACAAAAATCACTATAACTGAGGGAAAACCTTTTCACAAGGACCACAGAAATCCTGTGGACTTCAGCGGGAAGGAAGTGAGCAGGAAGGACCACACTTACTCATGGAGCAGAGGGCGGATGACAGTGCTGCCATGAGCATTGGCTTCATACATCAACGTGTACAAATAGGGTAAGAGGGTATATCTTATATTTAGCACTTTCCTGGAAATGTCTTCAAATGTTGAATTCCAGGCAACAGGATCTTGCCTCTAAACAAGAGAAAAGAGTCTTTTGTTATTCAACAGGATTATTTGGGCTTATTAAATGGGCTCAGGTTAAGCCAGGGGAGGTTTAGGTTGGATATCAGGAAAAATTTCTTCACAGAAAGGGTGGTCAGGCATTGGAACAGGTTGCCCAGAGAGGTGGGGGAGTCACCGTCCCTGGAAGTGTTCAAAAAACGGGTAGGCGTGGCACTCTGGGACATGGTTTAATCTACCCTTGATTGGTTCAGTGGTGGACTTGGTGGTGTAGGTTAATGGTTGGACTGGATGATCTTAAAGGTCTTTTCCAACCTAAATGATTCCATGATTCTATGATTTTGTTGGGAAGAGATGGGGGAAAGAAACCCCTCATGTTTAGCGTCTTTTTTTCATCTTATACATCATCCATAAATTCATACAATTTAGCGGCAGCTAAGTGTCAAACCTGCCTCAGAATCGACACAGCAAAGCATAGCTGAGGAGATCTGGGTGGACCCTTGCAAATTCCTTGTCCTCCTCTAATTTAGAGTACCTTTATTCATTTCTCTGTTCTTTAATGAAGGGTAAATAGCTCTGCTCTGCTCAGCCTAAAGCTATAATGAGGATAAAAATGCTGTTTCCCTCACTGCCATTTTTCCAATTATCTTGTTTTTTCTACCACACAGTCCTTAGACAGCACAGTCCTGCATTTAGACAGTTATTTTCATTTATTCTTAAAAGAAATATGATATTTTATAGCAGGAAGTGGGGAAAGTAGAGTAATATTAGATACTTAGGAATCTCATTCCACTGTTCTACTTTTCTAATTTGCTGGAAAATGAGTGTCGTGGTTTAGCCCCAGCCCCAGCTCAGCACCACGCAGCCGCTCGCTCACTGCCCCTACCCCGATGGGATGGGGGAGAGAATCGGAGGAGTAAGAGTGAGAAACACTCCTGGGTTGAGAGAAGAACAGTTTAATAATTGAAATAAAGTAAAATAGTAATGCTAATAGTAACAGTATAATAATGATAATAATAATAATGATACACGAAGCAAGTGCTGCCCAATGCAATTGCTCACCACCCGCCGACCGATACCCAGACAGTTCCCGAGCAGCGATCGCTGCTCCCCGGCCAACCCCCCCAGTTTCTATACTGCCCATGACACTGTATGGTATGGAGTGGCCCTTGGGGGCAGTTGGGATCAACTATTCTGGCTGTGCCCCCTCCCAGCTTCTTGTGCACCTGGCAGAGCATGGGAAGCTGGAAAGTCCTTGACTAGCATAAGCAGCACTCGGCAACAACTAAAAAAATCAGCGTGTTATCAACATTCTTCTCCTACTAAATCCAAAACACAGCACTATGTCTGCTACTAGGAAGAAAATTATCTCTATCCCAGCCGAAACCAGGACATGAGAAATAATTAAGGATGACAACATAAAGGTCAGTTTTGCCCCTTTAAATGTGTGTAGCCATAAAAGTAATTATTTTAGTCTCATAAGTGTGGTATGTTGAAATAAAAATGGACTACATGAAAAAAAATAACTATTTTAGTCTTGTAGAGGCGGTGTGTTTAAGTAGAACTGGAACATATGAAAAATATCCATTTTCTTCTTGTAGATGTGGTGTGTTTACCTAAAAATGGCATATACAGGGAATAAAAAAATGTAGGAAATGGGGAAAAAACGGGAAATAAAAAAAACTCAGGCAAAGCAAATATGGAAGGCGCCCACCTTGGCTCCTTTTCCATTGTGATTCCTCGAATATGGGTAAAAGGCACCCAGCTCCATCCATCGAGCACACAGCTCATACTCCGAGTCTCCGAAGAAGCCACAGATATCTGCTCCTGTCTGAAAATTAAAAAAAAAAATCCAATGGCAATACCATACATTTTTGTTAATAAAGATAACTGAAATACGAGTCAATAAATCGGGAGCTTACGTAAGATATTCCAAAGAGACTAAACTCCATCATACCTGCAAGGAAAAAAAAAAATTCAATAATAACTGTGCTTTTTTATTTGGTACGGTAAGGGTTGCATAGATCATACAACTCGGGATGAGAAAAAGAATTTCCAGAATTCCCCAGGAAAGCTGGTTCTTAAGCAAACCAGCAGATTTTGGGCAACAGGGAGAGGATGATGGGAAGGTGATAGAGGATGAATTTGAGGACAATGTGGTGCTCAAACCCATGCAATCAAACCCAATTCCTATAGAAACCAGGAAAACTTTCTTAAGAGGCAATAAGAAGAAAAAAAAGGTCAGGAAGAAATTGGCCGTAAATTCTGATTGCTCAACTGAGTAGCCCATTTTGGCTGAAAAAATGTGATTATTAGGAAGGAAACCAAGAAGAAACATCAAATAAGTTGGTTATAGGTTGTGTTGACCTACCGATGATGGATTTATCGAGCTGATTCCAGGCTGCCCTGTTGTCCCCCAGCCAATGTCCCGACCACTTTCCACTGCTGGGGTAGGTTGAACGGGTAACAACAATTCCTCGCTCCTTTGTGATATTCCGCAAGGCACTGGGGTTGCACATGGGAGAAGAAGCCAAGAGGATGAGAACTAAGACAATCATAAAAGGTCTTATGCACGACTCTGAAAATAAAATTGGCGGCTTATTTTTCTGTAGGAAAGTGCTGCTGTCCTGTCGTTGTGAGCATAAGCAGCCATAAACCCAGTCGAGATGTGGTTTTTTATTGGCATTCGCTATGATCCACACATCTGCAGAAACTAAGAATTGTCAACCAGCTTGTAGTTAGAAAATGAATTGGCAAAGCGAGGCGGCACTAAATTAAGGATTTCCAGTTAAGGCCAATGACTTTATGGGAAAACAGAAGTGTAGCCCAGCTTACACATTTTTTAAGGGTTACGTGATCTGGTCCAGGGCACATTAGTCCCTTTTTGCAATACCAGAAAACTTGCAGCAACAGTTAAAATATTTCATTTCCTTAAATAAGTCTTTGACCACTACAGCAAGATACCTCTAAAGGTAACCAAGTCAAAAAAAGTCTAAAGTCAAAAAGGAAGGTCAAGAAAAGTCAAAAAACAAAGTACAAAAAATTAAATTAGCTGAGGCAGAATTTATGCTGCTTAATTTCTCTGATGATGATTCTGGCACTTTTTGCTAAAACATATGCCGTTCATCTATCTTCTGTGACTACAGTGTATGCATTAGCTGTCTGATTTCTTAGGAGAATTCCTCTGCAATCTGTCAAGATTCACAAAAATACACTAGTTAAAGCCCTTCATTGATGAAATCGCTTTGCTCTCTTGGTACCTCCACTGTGATGGCCTAAGAAGCTGCTTACTGTCTCTTTTTCTACAAGATTTGCAGTTTTTGTGATGATAGAATTCCTGTGAAAACATACTATTCACTTAAATCCCCTTAGTAATGAAACCAGACTAATGTAGTGTAATTATTTCTTCCAAGATACACAGTAAGTCGTCTGGTCTCTTTTATTTCTTTGCAATATATTATAATATAGATATTTACATATATGATATATTTTTGTATCTTTATATATATAAAAGATATGTATTGATATATAATATATGCTAATTCATTATATTATAATACTATAGCATATTATGATAAATAATTATAAAGTTATGATACACAATATTATCTACTACAATATACTGTAGTGCCTCTTAGAAGAAAACATTTCTTAACAGACTTAATATTCAGAACCAATGATAATATTCCCCTTCATGTTCAATTGCTGTCTACCTACAATAACCAAATTCCTTTAGATTTGGCTGATAATAAAAGCATTATTACGTCCTTCCTGTCTTGTCAGCAAAATTGTGAATGCTTCAGCTTCAAGGGACGCAATGCCACGTTGCTAAATGAAACACCCCCTCACTCAAAAATTCAAGCAGACTTGATGTTTTTCTTTATTTATGTTAATATAAATGTTACTAGGGGGGTTAAAGTCGTGAAGCTCTATAAAGAAACACTGTTCCTTGCTTGTTTGTTAAACTGGAAATGAAACACTAGTATATTATCCTTACATCAGAAGTTATCAAAAATAGACTACAATATGATTCGGTATGATATATATCATAAAATTTGTCTTGGAACTGAGAAAACCTTAGAAGGAAAATCTAGGCACGCGATTTACATTTCAGGAGTCAGTTTTCCCTTTTCAGCACCATTTAATTTATTTTAATGATACTCACTTAATGGCTGTATTATAGCCTATATTTTAAAATCTCCATTCATCTTCCCTCCCTTGACGTAAGGCCAAAAGAAGATCAACACTATAAATAAGCCATATTGTCATAGAAATACATGGAAACAAAAATTTTTGTGTACTTGAATTACTCTAAGCATTTGAGACTGTCATTAACTAATTGCTTTTGATTGATTAATCAAAGTGTTCAGATTTGTTCTCAGTTCTGTCTTGTAAAGGACAGAAGAGTGTTTTGGGGGTGGGGTTTTGGGGGGAAATTATTCACTTTGAATTGAAGAACTGAAGATATTCAGATGGAAAGAAAAATTATGAGACAAAAAATGATTTCTGGTAAATAAGCTGGGGAAATTTTTTGTCATGAGAATGTAGACCCTGAATATTAATTTGCCACATATTTTGGAAAGAATGAAAAAAATATAACTTACTCGAGGGTAGGTTTTGTTTGTGACCATCCATACAGGTTGTGGACGTTGTAGTGACTGACTGGGGAACCATCTGGGAGATATTGCTGACCTTCCATGCAGAGCGTTTTGAAAGTCAGTCCCTCCGATCTAGATCCTAACTCTATTGGAAAGGGAATGAAGACACTCGCATTTTAACAATGTATTTTATTTTAAATAAAACAACATTTTAGGTTTTCTGCGGTTGAATTCCAGAAATTTAGGAAATTTTGAAATTCTGTTTCAGAAATTTAGGAAATTTTGAAATCCCTGATACTCCCGTGTAAGTATCAGGGTCTGCAAGAGAAATAGTAACTCAGTTATAGATGGTCTTACTGAAGAGGACCGAAGAGTAAACAGAATACATCCTAACTCAGAAAATATTGCAAGTCTTTGTAAATGCTACCATATCAGCCATATACCCAGAAAACTTGAGGGGAAAGTCTATTTCTGAATACTCTGAGAAATTATATTTAAACACAACAGGGAGCAACAGAAGTATTCTAATAAAGCACTAGTGAGTTATTGCCAATTAGCACTACTCTACACCAGCACTCAAGTAAAGCCCTGCTAAGAAGAGGGGGTATTTCAAGACCATTTCTCAAAATAATAAGGCCTAAGCCTTATAATTTTACATATATGTAACTATTAATCAGAGGAGGCACAAGGATTTTTTCAGAAGTTTTAGTCATGAATTGCATTTTTCATCTGGGAAAACTAAACAAAACCCTGAAAGCCATATCCTTGACAATGTCCAAAGCAAATTACCTAGATAGAAAATAGATACCAAAATCTAGCAAAAAAAAAAAAATCTTAATTTTCAGAAGTGCCATGTAGTTCTCACCATCAAAGATAGCAGTTAAGGGCATTGATCATCTGCAAAAACTGGTTGACTTTCTGTTATGGGTTCAATTATGGATTTGACTACCTAATTTTAGGCGTTTATGCCACGTCTAGCATGTGAGAAGTTCGATAGAAACCAGAGTGACCCAAAACATTTACATCGTTTACAGCAGCAATCAGACTTACGGGGTACATATGGTGGAAAGTTTAGCTGTTGATTTCTACAGCCACCAACGGCACCGTTAACGAAGCTTGCAGGTTCGTTCATGTCCTGAAAACATAAAGCAAAGTGCCAGATGAACAAATTTCTCCTAAATTTGGGCAATTAGTTCCTTTCAGCTATTTTCATTTGTGCCCCCAATATTTAATTCCCTTTGTCAGTGGGCTGACCAAAGAAATTAAATGAAGAGGAAAATTCATATTTTCAGGACCACCCATTGCATTTCTTTTTTAATCAGTATAAAACAATGGTTCAACGAGAGAAATTTTTCTGAGCAATTCCCTTCATAGACAGATTCTGAATATCTCATTTCCCAGAGAGTAAAGCGTCAAGTTCATAGAGATTAATTGAAGGCAGATGCTTCACTTTTAAGACATTCTTATTTATCAATTGTATTTCCTGAAAAGGGCAGGTTTTCCTCTGTCTAAAATAGAAATCAATACAGAAAATACAGCTACAGATATGTAAATTACTAAAATCTCTGAATTTTGTAATGATGGCTCTTGTCCTCAGTGCCTGTGGTCCTCTGGTTGCAGCAGTACGCCAGAGCTGGGGTACAGGAAAATACCAAATATTTTACTGGGTTCCTAGGCGTTTGGGGGTTTTCTATAGGAATATATTAATATTTTATAGACTGTACAGCTGTTGCAAGTCCACTTCATTTAAGAAACAAGCTAAACCTGTCATTTATCTCATTTTGCCTCACAGAAGTAATAACAGTAAAAAATAATAGTCTCTCATTGCAAAAAAAAAAAAAAACCAAAACAAAACCCCAACCCAAAAAACCCAACCCCTTAGGAACTTCTAGAAGAAAAACAACACTGTAAAAGAGCCATTAGGCAGGTCAAAAGTAGATAATGAATGTTTGAGAAAGTAAAATTTTTCAACAGGCAAAAAAATACAACAAATAGTGATGTTGTTAACAGGAAGAAGGATTTTTAAACTTTAGTTGACCATTTATGATTTTTAGCATTAAATGTCTGTATCCTTCCTTCCTTGAAGGCCTCAGAACATTGCTGGGTTTTGAGGTGTTGAGAACTAATCTTAGGATAAAAAGATGCAGAAAAATCTCAGAAATAGAATAATTTTTTACACTTACGATCCATAGGCCGTCAAACTTCAAGCTTTTCGATGCATTGTGTGGGTTGGTGTAGACTTCTGTGATTTCTCTCATCCACCATTCAGCTGTGGAATTGCGGAAGAAATCTGGAAATGCTACATATGCTCGGTAGAGCTGTAAAGGTCATAGAAAAAAAAAAGAAGCAGCATAGACACAGGACACTGTCCCACTACTAAAATGTTGGAATTTAATTTTTTTTGTTATTTAAAATTCAATTTTTTCTTAAATAATGCACGGTTTTTCTACAGTTTTTAGATGTTTTGGCAGAAAGGCTGGACAGTTTCTGCAAATCACTCTTATGTTATTTAGGTTTTTTTGATGTTCAGGTAGAAAAACTGGTCACTTTCTGCATCTCACTTCTTAGATTAAATTTTATTAGCCAGTTCACTGCTATAAACCTTAATGAATTTGCTGCTCCTTCTCTATTTGTATCAGTCACCAAAAGATTTACCTCCACTTGGGTTTCCCAGTCCAGTGTGTCATTAACTTCTACGTTGGGTAGATCTGGCCAGACCTAGTAGGAGGAGAGAGATGTTAAAATAATTACATTAAACTGGATAAAAAAAAAGAGTATCAACAGCAATACAGCTTTGCTGCTACATAGTCCAACGGCAACGCAAACTGAAGACTTTTCCATTCGTAGCGCTCAAAGTGTCAACTAAATTCGGGAATGTATGTGATATTAGAAGTCTCCTCAATGTCTAACTGGCATGATCCTTATTTGGCTAAAATAATCAGCTTTAAGAACAGCACCTTTGCATAGACGATGTCATTGGTATTGGGCCATTTTATGAAGACATCCTTCTCCAAACCTCTTGTGAAGGCGGGGTAATCGGTTTCATTACCAGATATGGCTGGATCCTGAAATTAAAGGTAATACAATTTTACTTCTATGCTCAAAAGACAAATGCAGAAATGCTGCTAAATGCATTCCATATTCTGCAACGTCACACCGTAATTTAAAACCAGAATTCAACACTCACCAGGATTAGGATAAACCTCATTCCTTCTTGTTTTATTTTAGTAATTAGAGCCGGTAATCCAGTGAAGCGTGGGTTAAGGGTGAAGTCCAGTTGCCGTTCCATATAATCAATATCCGCATACTGGACATCCTGTAGTTCACACACACACACACACAAAAAAAAAAAAGGCTTTTTTTGGTCATTTCCTGAATGAAATCATCCATGAGCAACTTCATCATCCCTTTGCAAAATTAAGCAAACTACTGACTTTTTTTTGAAATGTAAAATTGGAATCTGTTGCAGTTTAAAGCTCAGGTTATCAGATGAACAGACTTCCACAACCTATCCAGTCTGAAATTCAGCTTTCACTACCATATTTATTGTGAAGAAAATAGGAATTCATACATGCAAGCAAAAAAACCTCCCCTGGATTTGTGCATATGTATAAATATATGCCGATATACACATTGCCTGCATACATTTGAATACACACTGTCCAGAAACAAGGGAACCAGTTGCTCCATACTGACATAATTTGATGTTAATTACCTGTAAAATGAAAGCCATGCTTAATTTAGGTATAATTTGGTTAGGTCTAAAGCTTTTGCAACTTTCCCCAAAACATGCCAAAAAGTAGCTTTCTCAGCACAAGATATTGTATAATGCAAATGAAGTTGCTTTATCTTGCTTCCCTTGTGTTTCCTTGTAAAGTGCATGGAGAAGTTGGACAATGGCATTAATCACAGGATTTCTTTTACTGTTTTAAATTAGACAATACCCCAAAGACAGAAATTCAAGTGCCATCACAAGCTGTAACGGCTCTCAACATACATAGGGTATTCTGGCTGCTTTCATGTCTTCCACCAACTTCGCAATTTCAGTGTCATTTTCATATCCGTAGCGGCATAACTGGAATCCCAGTGCCCAGTAGGGTGGCATGACTGGTCGCCCAACCAGCTAAAAATTAAAAAGAAAGAATACTTATTGCACATAGGTGAAAACAGAACGAAACACCACCAACAAAAAACCCAAAAATTAAGAAAAACAAACAAACAAACAAAAGCAAAGCAAACCAAGCCAAACAAAAAAACCCCACCCAAAACACTTTGAATTTGCAATAGGAGAATCGTACCGCAGTGTATTCCTGAACAACAAGCGCTGGTGTTGGCCCCAAAACCATGTAAAAGTCCAGAATGCCCCCAGTTGTGCGATACGTCAGAGCAGGTGTAGGCTGGAAGGTCACATCTGGAAAACCAAGGCAGGACAAGGAGGCAACAAATGCCTGGGTAAGGCAAAAACTGAAAATTGAAATAAAAGACATTGAGAAAATAAAGTGGATTTTTGTTTTTTTCACCCATTGCATTGCTGTTAAGCAAGAGAACTCCATGGGCGTTGCCATCTTCTTCAAGACCCATGTAGAACGGCTGGAAACCATATGAATTCAACTTGTACTGCAAAAGAAATAAAGTATTTTCTATTGGAAAGACATCATAAGCATTCAGTTATTTGCATCTACCAATAAGTAATCCATTATAAATAACAAGGTTAATAAATTATCAGATACACAAAGGTCAAGTGTGCAACAAGGAATCTTGCATGTTGAACATGCAGCAGGAAATGTTGACCAGGAGCAATCATTTTCAGCTTCAAATCTTGAAGTCAATCTCTTTCCGATGGCTGAAGGCAGGAAGGGAAGAAAATATATTTCTAGCTTTAAACATTGTTAATACAAAATGGCTTCCCTAGGAGAAAAATTTTTCTTCTTTTCAAACACTTCCAGGTAGCCTTTATCATCAAGACAAGCTGGTGACTTTCTCTTATTTTTCATTTACCCAAAACATTTCAAATTTTCAAATTATAGCTGTAATAAGACACCACTAGTCTATGATCCCTTGTGAATTGCCAATATTTGTGTTATGCAAAACCCAATACTTAGGTATTCAGAAATATACATTTTTTTTTTTCGTTTGACTCTCTAAGTCCTAATACAATCCCAAAGTTGTAAGACTTTGCTCAGGTCTGACCCAGGAGGGCAGATCATAGAATCATAGAATGCTTTGGGTTGGAAAGGGCCTTTAAAGGTCTCCTAGTCCACCCCCCTGCAATAAGCAGGGTCAACTAGACCAGATCGCTCAGAGCCCTGTCCAAGCTGAACGTGAATGTGTCCAGGGGTGGGGCATCTATCTCCCCGCTGGGCAACCCCTTCCGGTGCCTCACCACCCTCAGTGTAAAAAATTTCTTTCTTATGTCTAGTCTAAATCTATTCTTCTTTAGTTTAAATCCACTATTCCTTGTCCTGTCACGACAGGCCTTGCTAAAAAGCTTGTCCCCGTCCTTCCCATTGGCCCCCTTTAAGCACTGGAAGTCTGCAAGGAGGCCTCCCCGCAGCCCCCTCCTCTCCAGGCTGAGCACCCCCAGCCCCCCAGCCTGGCCCCGCAGCAGAGGGGCTCCGGCCCTCGGGGCATTTCTGTGGCCTCCCCCGGCCCCGCTCCAGCAGCTCCGTGTCCTTGTCCGGCCCTCGGGGCATTTCTGTGGCCCCCTCTGGCCCCGCTCCAGCAGCTCCGTGTCCTGTGCTGAGGGCCCCGAGCTGGGCGCAGGGCTGCAGGGGGCTCTGCCCAGAGCGGGGCAGGGGGGCAGAATCCCCTCCCTCGCCCCGCTGCCCACGCTGTGGGGATGCAGCCCAGGGTGGGGTTGGCTTTCTGGGCTGCCAGCGCACATTGCCGGCTCGTGTCCGGCTTTTCACCCCCAGCACCCCAAGCCCTTCTCCGCAGGGCTGCTCTCCATCCCTCCATCCCCAGGCTGTGCTGATAGCGGGGGCTGCCCCGTCCCAGGCGCGGGACTGGCTATCTCCGTAGCCAATCAACACCAGTTGATACAAAACAAAAAAAGGAGAAATTCCAGAAAAGAAAGCAAAATGGGGATTCCCTCACACACACTTACTCCAGGAGGCTGGTCCCTGGTGAACATTCCCCAGGTATGCCAGTTCATGTCACGTCGAAACACGGTGTGTTCGGTTTCGCCAAACCCGTACAAATATCGTGAAGGCAAACGGGTAGAAATCTGAATAAACATGTCGCTGAAGGTGAAAGTTGGTAGCTGAGAATCCCAGCTGAAAAGGAGGAAAATAGAACAGGATGTCAGCAATATCAGCACGGGGCGTAGACAGAGGTCACCCTTTCAAAGCTAGCTTTTTCTCTAAAAATCTCATTATTCACAAAGTTGGAACAAAACCATTATGGTTATCCAGAAAACTTAAACAACATTTGTGTAGAAGTGTAGGAAATGGTTGTGTCTCCCAGATACTTGGGAACTGCATAAAAACTAGTGTTTGGAAATGTCTACGCTTTGTACTTGAAGATGGTGTAGAGGACTTTTAGCCAGTATCAAAGTACGAGGTGGCAGGGAAAAACACCTCAGCCAATTTGGGGAAAGAATAGGGTCTTGTCCAGGTCACCTTCTCCACCCTTCCTCTGGGTTAATATTCTCACACTTATGGAAAGGTCAAATGACTGCCACTGCAGCACAGTTTAGTATTTGACAGATGCGGCCATTTTATGGGAGAGATGCAAAAACTGGTTACATGGCATTTAGAACAGACTGGACAGTAAAATGTTTTGGCAGGAAAAAAGAGAAGGGAAGAAACAAAAAGGGAGGGGAAGAAGTAATTAAATGAAAAATTAAAAGAAAAATAATTAAATTAAATTTATAAATAAAATCAAAATTAAATTAACAAAATGAAAAGGAAAATTTAAAGTAGCAAAACGAAATTACAAAATTAAAAGAGAAAATTAGATGAAAAAATTAAAGTAGCAAAATTAAATGAAACATTGAAATTAAATAAGCATGGCTTACATCACTGTCCCTGTGCTTCTGCGTCGAACCTGGATGCCAAATGGATTGTTCTGAACTGTTACGTCATAAAGTCGATTCTTGACTGTGCTCTCTGGGGACTTGGGGAGATTTAGCGGTACCGGCACCTCATATCGTTCATTTGCATAATCATAGATCTACGCATGGAAAAATAATTCATTTATTATTATTTAAATATATTGATTCCAGTGCATTTTTATGTATGGTAAAGAAATTTCACCTTTCTGGTTGAATTCTTAGCCTGCCTTAAGTAGGTTTTCTGTATTACAGAAGTTGGCATGAGTTGATTCAAGACTAAGAGCGATAAAAGCTATTTGGTTAAAAGGAGAAACTTATTTGGATGACAAAAGCATTATCCGTGTAAGACAAAATTGACTAGAAACAGTATTCCCCAAAATAACACCATTTTGACCAGTGGGACAATACGAACTCGGAGGAATTCTGAATTACCTTAAATTGCAGCATATGGTTGTTGTGATATTTCACCTCCAGGCGAAGGGTACTGATTGGTGACGCTGATTTCTCATAGGCCTTGCGATGGCTGTTGTTGAAGGTGAGGTTGGCCGTCACACCCCATGATGTGTATTTTACGTCGGCAACGGAATAAGCGTTGTCAGGGCCGTTGTAATGGCAGAACGGAACTCCTACAACGGAGGTATCTTCCTGCGGATGGAAGCATGTGGCTGATGAGGGAATTATTTGATTGCCAACTTTTTTTTTATTTACCAGCAAGAATGCCAAAACTCTTGTTTTTACCAGATAACTAGTTAATGGCAAATTTTGCCCAAAACTTCGTGCTGTTACTGAACAATGAAGAAGCAGTGCTGAACCCACTGATCTTGATACTATTTTAGATACAATTAATTAGCTCAAGGCTGTTCAGTCCTGTCTGTATCATTACAAACTGACAATGATTTAGTATTACCTCTGTCTGTGACCTTCACCTCAATCCCACAACAAAAAGACCTGTAAGTGTCTGTGGTCTCTGGCTATTTTGGACACCTTCAAGAGGATGTGCCCAAAATTTACTAGTGATGTCAGATAAGAGCTCTCCATCGCTTTTGCATTTCTTTAATCATACAAATTCTCTTCCAAATACCCAGTGGGAATTGTGGTTTATCTATCAAATATCTCCTGATAGCAAGGTCAAAGTAACTTTCCTTTTCTCTTGTAATTGAATATAAACACTCAAATTATTCTGAAGTTCGACGTGTTGATGCTGGTTAATGCATTATCTTCCCACCTCTGAATAATTATGATTTTTCCTGCCTATCCGTAAAAATGACACTACACCTGCTCACCTCATCTTTGTTCCTAATGAACATTTTTTCATCTTTCGTCACCAAATTCAAAGCCTCTTTTGACCTAAGAAAGGGTTTTATATATAGCCAGTTCATAACCTGACCAGAATGTGCTGAAGAGCCATTTCCAAATATCTTAGATTATAAAAATATTTCTGATAACACAACAAATTCAGGGAAATTTATCAACCATTTTAGCCTCTTGTTGCATCAGGAATGGCTACCAGGACTCCATCCTGTAATGACATGTCCAAGTTTTAAAATTAAAATTTTGGGGATGATGGACTAACGTCATTGGAAGTAGGACTCAGAGGAGCGTTCCCATCAGGGCACAATGCTGGCGTATATTTACAGCCATGTGATATCCAGAAACAAAAACTCTCCAGTGAAAGCTTCAATATCACAAATAATGATTTGGGTATATCAGATAGATAGGGACATAACCAGTGGAGTTCACAGAAGGATGAAATTTCCCTGAGGTTCAAGGATTTCTTCTTATTCTTGATTCCAGAGGAATCAGGTTTATTTAAATTTATGTATGCATTCATTTTTTATTATTATTTATTTAAATGCATTTATTTTTCAAGTACCAGCGTAAGATAAAGCAAGAAGGCATCCACCCCTGAAAAAAAAAAGCCTTGCAGGTCCCTGCTGCAGTGGTGGAGAGTTGCATGAAGATGGTGATCTCAAGTCTGTTCTACTTTTTATAACCCTAATATTTTTTGTTACCATCTTTCAAAAAATACCAGCTTTTCCCTCTATTTTTCATATATTTCAGAAAACCAAAAGTTGTTGAAAATAATGATAGTTTTAATAAACCACATATTTTTAAGTCCTTCTCTCTCAGAGAGAAGAACAAATGAGACTGTTTCTTTTGTTAAAAAAAAAAAAAAAGTTACAGTTCTTAACATGCTTCTTCCCAATTTGTTTTTCACAAATTTTTGCTTACCGTCCATACACAGCCAAGCTGTTCACATTTTTCCTTGGAAGCATTCAGACCGGGGAGGCAATCATATTTTTCATTGACACTGATTCCTAGCGTCCATCTTAATGAGTATGATTTTCCCAGTTCGAGCTGGAGTCCTTGTATGAGAGCAACCTATAAATATTAAACAATAAAGCTCTATTAAATTCTACCTCCCATAAATGGGGTTTTTTTTCAGATCCTTAAAAACAAAAAGTCGTCCTACGCAGCAGTTCGCACCAAACTTAGCATTTCTCCTGAGGCACCCTTAGTTTTACAAATTCACACGTCTGAAATTCCTGCACAAAAGATCTGATCCCTCAAGTCCTGTGGAAGCATGCCAGGGGTGAAGGCAAGTGCATGGCTATTTAGCCTTTTTAAATTAAAATGTAAGTGGTTAAAAAAATGTAAATATTATTTACCCTCCTACAATATCAACTAAAATCCTAAAGCTGTTCCTCCCCTTATAAATTGAACGCAACTGCATAAATAAATGCAAAAATAAGCTTTGTGTCACATGCAATGCCTGAGGGCAAAATGGACATCCGTCCTCTTTAATTAACTTCATTATTGACATAATTAACATTATTATTAAGGTAAATAACGTAAACATGCTTTTTAATAAAATGCATCGCATATGCTGTGGCATTTGCCATAGTACTGACAACTCTCCTTTTCAACATATAAAACACAGGTGGTACAACTCCAGAGATTCCAGTTTCCCTGTTATTATTTACCTTATTTACAGGATTATAGGTGATATTATGAGAAGAATTTTGCACATCGTTGTTCTGCAACACAGTGACTGACACCGGTTCCTGAAGCAATCCCAATATTTTGATTTCTTCAAACGTCAGGCTGTTTGGATCCGTGTAGTTGTTGTTTGTGACATTCATTTGTAGAATGTTCTGAGGAATATTGAAATAATTGCATTGAATTGCCAGAATTTCTCCTGATTTAAATTGACAAGTGACAATTGGTTTTCTATGTTATATATATATGTAACATTGTTATGTATATTATATATGTTTCTGTATTATATGCATAATATATGTATGCTTATAATACATTAACTTTTCTTGACATAGAAAAGCCAGGTTCTGTTAAATTACATTTAACAATATTAGGTGAGTCCAACCTCTCAAACTGTGCCATGGCTGTCACATACACCAATATAAAACTTTCTTACTACCATAAAAAATCACGATGTGGATGCTCTGGGTTCTGATATTTTCTCATTGTAGACATTCAGCTGCATTTTTTCCCAATATACAAGGGGTTTTTGTCAATTTTCCCAATTTTTAAGACTCACAAACATTTCTTATCCTAACTGCCACTGATGCTTTACAGTTTTTCTGCTCTATAAACTGTCATGAACTCTATAAACATTTGTTGGGTTTGTTGCTCTAGAAAGTGGCAGGAAATTGGCAGGTTGCAAATTCAGATATTAGAAATAATTAGGAGAAGAAAAGACAAATATTAGATTTCCATTTTGGTCAAGTGACAATACTTTGAAATGGCACCTCTTAGACTTTGTCAAATACTTCATTTTCTAGTAAATATTTCAGGAAAACAGGGAGGGGGGAAAGGAATATCCATAGAAAGTATTATTTATTAAAATTGGAAATTAAAACGAGATCCTTTAAAAAATACTTACATTGGAAACTTTAAAGTCATAGGAAATGTAGGATTTGTTGTTAACGGTATCTAAAACGTGGAGAAAGAAATTACAGTTGCAGTGAGGAATGAGATGGCATTAGAAAAGGAAAGCTAGAAGACCAAAAAATATGCTGATGATTATTACCATTACAGCTACCTTCAAAAACTACGCCACTGAGCAGCTGCGGGACAAACTGCAACAATCTCTGAAATCCTAATTATTTTTTGAAGAGGGAAAAATGAGTGTTGATATTTCACATTCTGCCGATCTCTTGTCAAATTGATCCAGGGTGTCAATATTTCTACATTTTCCCGAAATCCTGGGGTTTTTGGTAGTCTTTTTCAAGTTTGGAAGTTGCCTATAGAGTCGTGATGTTATATGCTGCTGGGGGTGCCAGAAAGCCACCTAACCTGCCCGGTTTTGCCCCATTCATTATGCATATTTCTTTTTTCATATTACTCCTGTCCTTAGAAAAGTACTTCTTGTCACTTTTGATAGCCTTTCCTAGCTATCTGTCTTGATCCGCTATTTTTTTCCAATTATTTTTCTCTTAGATGAAGGACTATAAACTCCAATTAAATCAATATATATTAATGCTAACTATGTGCCATTTCAGTATATACTTTTGGTATATTTTAGTCATTTGACATGGTCTGCTCTCTAAGGTTAAGGAACTTCTAGTTTCTAAGCTATATTTTTTTTCAGTATAGCTAAATAAAGCTCAAATAACTTTCCTATTTTTTTTTTTTTTGAAAACCCCATTAAGTTTCCTATTCACAGCAGCCTGTGGAAATAATATGATATGAATTAGCGATCAGGTCCACCTGGAGTGCAGTAGCATTAACGGGATTATGCCATAAAACAAAGCCCTTTGCTCTTAATCTTACAGTGATTGCAAATAAAACAATAAAGTCTGTATAATAATAATAGTAATTATAATAAATCATCCACCTTTAATACAAGCTTAAGCATTTTATAAAATGTCTTCCAAAAATAATTTCAGAATAAATGTTTAAACAGTCTCTTGCCTTTTCTAGAAGATGTCTATTAAAAGATAAAGGCTTCAACAGCACCAGAAGGATTTAAGTACCCGAAGTAATTTGGATCTGATGAAAGCTAGATGCCTAACTGAAGCCTCAGAAATACCTTAGAAAATTCAAGGTTCTTCATTTTCCAAAAATACCTTCACCTCAACATTAAAATAAAAAGTCAGTAATTC
Organism: Pelecanus crispus; assembly: GCF_030463565.1. Classification (NCBI taxonomy): domain Eukaryota; kingdom Metazoa; phylum Chordata; class Aves; order Pelecaniformes; family Pelecanidae; genus Pelecanus; species Pelecanus crispus. The sequence continues at coordinate 73,091 of NW_027461499.1, read as the reverse complement.
TGTTGGCAAGGGTCTTGCATTGCTCCAAAATCACCTCTGCTTTACTTAGACACACCTGTATTCCAAAGGCACGCATCTTCACAGTAAGAAAAATGAATTTAGCCTAAATCCCAAGTTTTTTTACTTGGGTTGAATTAAGTTATGACCTTGGTATTACACTCAACTTTTTTCTTAAAAAGGATGTAAATTGTTTGATAGAAAAATGCTTGGGACTTGAGTAGTATCAATCCCAGTTCATCGCAAGAGGTGGCAGGGCATTGGCCTGAAAAATAACTTTTCAAAAAGTGAGGCTGGGGACATAACACGGGCAGCCTGTTCAACTTACTCAAATTCAAGGATATGCTGTGGGAACGAAATGCCTTAACAAATTTTGCGTTCAATACTACACCTTTTGGGTTAACAACGTTTCTGCTGATTTCCCAAGGGAATTAATTAATTCCAAACTGTTCAGCAACTGTACGAGTTTTTAATCTTCAGCTGAATCTTCCTGTGGAACATGGATCACGTGTGTTCTTGCACCCATTGAAACTCATTTGGGTGCATAACAGAAAGTGTATCAATTGTGACAGTACGGTGTAACAGTTGGAAAAATCCTTGCATATGTAAGACTACTGTGAAATCTGAACAAGCAAAAAAAAATTTAAATATTAAGATTGCATTTTTCCACTTGATGGTGAAAAAGTAGTAATAGCTTGTTATATATTTAAAAATTTAAGATTTTTTTAAAAATTAAACTATTTAACTTTTAAAATTAAAACTATTTTAAATTTAAAAAAAAAAAAAATTATGCTCCTTCCACGACATCAGGTCAGTTATTCAAATCTGTGAGTATTAATATTTTGGTTGTCATCGCTGCTTCACTACGGCAGTCAATAAAGGCTCACCTGTTGATTCTCCGTCATCCCAGAATAACTCCCCGACTGCTTCATTATTGTCATCCAGTGCAATGATCAGACCCATAGGATTCTTACGGCTGTGGGGGGAAAAAAAAAGAACCACACAATTTTAGAGGTATAGTAATTTTTAGATGTATAATAAATATCTAGGCAGTCTTTAATGTTCATATTAAGAGTATAGCATTCAACAGGGTTTCAAAACTTGGAGAATTTTCTCGCATTAGTCTGTGGCTGTCCAAGGTTTTCATGTTCGATGATTTTCATGCAACAGAATAAAATCCACAGTGAGATTAAAATGCTACATAAAAAAAAAAACCCTCTCTGGTTAATCATTAAACGTGTTTTGTCGTTGGCTGTGGCAGTGAGTGGTGACTGACAGTTATTCCTAAATTTCAAAGTGCAAATGCTAAATATTACTAAATAATAATACCTCTACAAATACTACTAAAAATACTACTTAAAATAATGTAATATTGTACTGTGGTAATGTAATATTAATAATACTAATAATAAAACGTAATATTTATAATAATGATGATTGTGGTGATGATAATAATAATGCTACTTTTTCTTCTGCAGCCAGGTGGCCTCGAGTCCACTCGTGAAATCACATTTCATAACAAAGTAGTGAAGGGACCGTTTGGTCTGGAGATTCACCTTGCCACTGTCGTGGTGGCCGGCCGTTGGAAGGGGAAGACGTAGCCTCCTCTCAAGTGGAGCCCCATTTTGTCTGCAGGAAGGTACATATCTGTCCACTGTTTTCTCAACCAGATTTTTGCGCCCTAATTAACAGGGATGAAAAAGGAGGAGTAGGTTGCATTACTCCCTGCTGCCTTAGATCCTGAGTTTTGTCTTAATTCTTCTTAATTCTTTCTTTTTCCTTAATTCTTCCTTTTAGTCAAACGTTTCAGCTCTGTGAAAGTCCATATTGCTGCCGATGGTCAGGAAAGTCAAACCACCACAGACCAGAATGCTGTAGATTGCTATATATAAGTAAGTAACTCTCATTATTCAATTTCAGCTTATTATTTCAGTTTATTATATCAGATTATTTATTTAATAATCAACCCAGCGAGAGCAAGTCCTGCTGGGATGTCTGAGGTGAACTGTATTCCTTTCCCACCAACTAAAATCACCGGCACAGCAGTGGGAAATTTATTTCCAGAAATGAGATTGGCAAGAGCTAATCGCAAGCCCCTTTGTGCATTATTAGCAATATTATATTTTGCTTATATATGTGTGTGCCCTTTGCTTAAGGTTTTGTTCTGCCTGGTCCTCCTAAATCCTGAGCTCATCCCACAGCTGTGTGATTTTCTCACTTGGACAGTTAGAAACCCTCACCCAATTACCCTTCTTACTTACCGAATCATAATCATACCAGACTGCATCAGGGATATACGCTTGGATGATGTCCACCCCCTGGAAGGGGAGCACAGAAATTACTTTGATATTCGAGCCTACGTTAATCCAATGCAGTGGATTGACCTTGGGTGGCCACCAGGCACCCACCCAGCCGCTCTATCACTCCCCCTCCTCAGCTGGACAGGCAAGAGAAAAAACAATGAAAATAAGCCAAAATTTCCAAATATCATAGAGTTGACAATGAGAAAACTATCAATATTTCTACTTGGTTTTTTTCTTTTTCCTTCATGGTTTTCTACGACAACGCCCAAAAAGGAAGATAATAATCCAGGTATAATTTCAGCAAAGCCATAAGATGGAAACTCACTGTTTGTAACCCAAAATTACAAGGCTGCAAACACAGCATCTCAGAGGGTATTCACAAGCATTGTTGAATTTTCTATATTTTACTTTTTCCATGTTGGCTTGTTTCAGATACTTGCTACATTTAACAAACATTTTGTTCTGCTAAACAGCGTATGCAGTACGAGAATTCATGAGCATTATGTCCAAGATTTTGCAACGGGAAAAGCAATGATCCGTATGTTTGTCATGATGAATCACAGATAAAGTGAAATCAAGTGAGAAATCAGAAGCTGACTCTGAATGAAGTGCAGAGGTGATGCAAGGAGGAGGTGAAGCAGAATTTCGCAACAGAAGAATCAGATTCCCAAAGGATGGGAAAACAGAAGTAATGTAACGATATAAAAATAATGGCACTAAAAGGCAAGATTTCCTATTTAGACAGAGATAGAAGCATGTTGTGGGCTCTGTCACGGAGAGCAGCAAATGAGGAGTCCAAAGACAAGCATGTAAATGCTAAAAATGTAAATTTAAAGAGAAAATGGAGTTCAAGGAGAAAATTAAATTTAGAACAAAATTGAATTTAAGGAGAAAATTAAATTAGAGAAAATGGTAATTAATATGCATGAAAGAAGGACATAATCAAAGTTTATATAAAGACACGTGTTTCCACTGGAGATGTATTCAAGGTAATGAAGAAGGGCCCCCTTGGGAATATTACTTCTAGTTCTCAACAAGACAATTCAGGCTAAAACAGGACCAGAGGAAATTTGTTAGGTTCATCAGGGAACTGGAAGACCCTATTTTTCTTTTTTTTTTTTCTTTTCAGCTTGAAAAATAGAGAAGGTGCATGATTTCAGGGGAAATACATACGCCCTAAATAGGGGAACTCTGACTTTTAAGCTGAATAACAATATCATCCCTAGACTGAATAAGATATAGAAAATTTAAAAGCACTTTCAAATTGAGGGAATAAAAGAATGAGGGGAACAGAAGGTTGAGAAATTTAACTTGTCGGGGCTTTTACTGCAATTCCCTGTAGAAAAGGTGTCGCTGGTGACTTGACATGTGCCCTTGAATTCATTTCAAGACATCAAGGAAGTGAGACCTACTGGATCAAGCACAGGGGTAATCAGGAGCCCAGGACCCCACAAGAACTGCTTATCCACGCTCCACGTTGCTTCATCAGAATAAAACCTAAACAAATATGAAAGCAGCAGCATTAATTGCACTTACTAATTAATAACATAATCAATATTACCATGAGCAATCTTAATGTTTCAATGTCTCAGTTGTCTAGAATCGCTATTGAAAACCATCATATGGTGATGCCCCAAGACTATTTTTGGTGGAGGCAATCTGAGGTTAAGAAAGTAAATTCACAGCTTATTAATTTTGTATGTATTAATTATGCATATGCATAAGTGTGTCTGGGGGCGTCTGGTCTTGATATAGTTCTATTCAAGAGTTTCAAGAAAATAAAGGCGAGAAAATAAAAATTTTAAAATATCGATGGAGAATATAATTTCATCAGCTGCCAATAGCATTTTGTAACTGACAATAACACCAGCGTGTGTGCAGAAATTGCAGATGGGTTTTGATGACTCTCCCCATTACTCCAGAACGGTGTTTCGTGAATGTAGATGTCTCTACGTATGATGATGGGCAGCATGCTTCACAAACTACGGATGGGTTTAGCAAATCCTCAACAACGTTTGACCTGCCTGAATTATTTTGTTCTGGTATTGCGAAGGTCAACTTACTCGTGGAGAAGAGGCCGTGCCACCGTTTCTCCTTGGGTATGAGCTTTGTAAAAGAGCGTATACAGGTAGGGCAGCAATGTATAGCGGATATTCAAGTAGTGCTTTGAGGATTTCACCAAAATTGAATCAGCTCCAAAGGCAGCAGGATCCTGGGGCTAAAAAATAAATAATATAGTATTATTATTATTGCTGTTGCACAGAGCATTCAGGATACAACTGAGGGGTGCAGCCAAAAAATCAGGAAGGCAGGTCAGATAGCACCCAGTGTTTGATCCTCGCTGTAGACACCACCAAAGGGGTTCAAATTTGATGTCAGATGATGATTTCAGAAAATGAAATTATGCCAAATGCATTCTCTGGTGCTTACAACAAAGCCCTACAAAGCTAAACCTTTTGGAGCGAGGATTTCCCAAAGCATGAGCTTGTGCCAATTTTCAACCAGTCGACTAGTTCAATGATCGGTGACAGAAATTTAATTATCAGAGTTTAATTTAATTATCAGAATAGAAATTCAATGGTGTGCCACAAAACAAGTTTCCATAGCAGGACGTAGCACTTACTATGCATTTTTCAGTATTGTGATTCCTGGAAAACGGGTAAAACGCTCCCACTTGCATCCATCGTCTGCAAAGTTCCTCTGTGACGTCTTCAAAGAAACCACAAATATCTGCTCCGATCTTAAAATAAAACCAGAATGCTTTGTTTGTACAGAGCATTGCACCTCAAATCTCTACCAAAAAAAACCTCCAAGGACTGAGTTGCAGGCATTTTTTTTTTTTTAATTCATCCCTAATTGCTAACCAGGGTAATAGAGTAATTCAACACATTTCTACATAGAGTCTTGCAAATCTCTCATCTGTACCTAAATTTGCCCATTGTTTTTTCCTCTGGTTGAGCCACAGAATTTCTGAAGTTTCTAGGCTGTTTTTGTGGCAGAAGTAGCCAGGTAAATACAGATTTTTCAGTAACGTCAGAGTTCTGCAATTAATTTTACGGCCCACCATCTACACACACAGTTAGAATAATTCAAATATAGGTGGTGCAGAAAATTAAACTAAGTACAAGCTAACACTGCTCATTGGTCTCTTTGTCCCAGAGATTTATCTTCCTGTTTGGGGCTAATACGTACACACTAAAGTAGTCCAAAAGTCACAGAAATTCAAATCCTGAAAAAGGAAAGTGGGCATTTCATTAAGAAGTGGGTGTTCTTATTGCATTTAAGGAGCCTCGCATGAATCACGAATGATCAATAGTAGAGGCATCAGGGGGTTGAAAACGTGCAAAATAATATATTTGATAACCATAGACCCACATATTCAATGAGCAATAGAGTGAAATGGCCTAAAGCTAAGATCAGTTATTCCTGGGGAAAAAAAATTTAAACCAAACTCCTAAAGGGATTAATTTATAGGGGGATTAAAATTTATTATAGGGGCTTAATTTATTATACAATTAATGTATTATCTAAGATTTTCATTTATATTCATTTACAGAATTTATGCATACATTTATTTATAAATATTTTCTAATTTTATATATAATTATTTATATATACATAATTATTTATACTTTTTTTTTTTTTTTTTTGTTCAGATGGGCTTATACATATCAGGCTTCACCAAGTATCACAGCTACCCGCTTGTTTTGAAAGGGTAGCATAAATGACTGTTTTCATACATAAGGGATTCCAAAGAGGCCAAATTCCAGCATTCCAGGTATCGCCCATTTTATGTGGTCCCACGTTGCTGCGTTATCTCCCAGCCAGTGTCCGGCGTACTTTCCCGATCCTGCAAAAGTAGACCTTGAAAGAAGGAAGCTTCGTTTTCCAGGAAATAAAGTTTCAATGGCTCTGAAAGTAAAAAAAAAGGTTGGAATTAAGCAAAAAAAAAAAAAGAAAAGTTATGGAGATGAGTAGACTTGTATAAAGCAAGTTTCTATTCATTTTCATTTATTCTTTCACAATAATAAATAAGCTAAGGACACAGACTCCTTCAAGTTTAACTAGATGTCTATTAACTAAATTAATATTATATCTCTATATTTGCCTTAAAGAATCTTTCTCTAAGTTTTTGCTGCCAACCTTCGTCATATTTGAACTCCAAATAATAAAGCTCAGGTCTCCTTTCAGCTTCCTCTACCCATAGTGGCACCGCTGAAATCCGATGCTAGGACTTCGAATTTGATTGAGAATTCAATTCCAATTTTAAAAAAATGCGATTTTGAATGCTCAGGTTCAGCCCATTGTGGGAAGACAGATACTGATCCCCAGATCAGATTCCTTGGGGAATGAAATTGCTCAGTTTCTCTAAATGGAGGCCATATGCTCTACTCTGCCATTTTCCACAAAGATATTAAGGAGGATTCCTCACCGTTGTGTTGAGAGGGTCATAGAGTACCCAAAAAGGTTGTGAACATCATATTGCTGCCCCCACTTCTGCACTGCATCCATACAGAGTGTCTTGGAATACAAGAGTCTATCGACAACACCTGCAGGAAGAACATTCAGGAGTGCATTTAAACTGATTTAATTACACTACTTGTTGAAAAAATAAATTCCCTAATTAAGGGGAAAAAAGAGTATTTCTATTCTTTTCCTTCATGCACGCTCATGAAATTTCGGCCCTTTTCTCACTTTGGTGTTTGAATTCACCCCAGTACTCCAAGGCCAAAGTGTTAAGTGCTCATCTGTGTCATATGATGTTACTACGGGTTTCCAGGTTTATTCATCTTTGTTTTAAGAAAGAATATTCCTGTCTTCAAAATTCCCATATCTTACAGCAATCAACGTAGAAATAGCAGAATAATTCCCCAACTGCTGCTAAAATGTGCACAAATGCAGCTTTGCAAACAGGGTAGGATTTAGTAGCCTGATGCTACTTCAATTTTTCAATTCAACAAGCTTAAATTTGGCTTCAAGATGTATTTCTCATGCAAGGAAGGACTCACCCAAAAGCTACACCCCAAATTTCTGAATAATTTCATCTGACCATGTACCAGCAACGATCAAATTTCTGACTTGGGTTTTTTGGGTTTTTTTTGTTCCACAGCCAAAGGCGACAGACTTACGGGGCGTGAAGGGAGGATAGTTTAAGTTGTTCTGCTCACATCCATTACTTGACCCTTGAACAAAGTTGGCTACTTCATTCATATCCTGAAAAATTGCAATTTCAAATTTCAAATGGCAGCTATAATGTTTATGCACAACAGCAATACTTTCTGGGCTTTCAGCCAAATATACGGCTACAAACCCACTTGCAGTGACTATGACTTGAGGGCACAGGAAGCGTATAAGCAATAATATTCATAAGCTGCTGAACTCCTCATCCAGCAACCAGGACATTGGTTTTATAAAAGTAAGCAAGGAAAAAAAAATCTTTCTGAACGTCAAAAAGATGATTTTAAGTGGCGATGGTGGCACTCCACCAAAACTGGAGATATCAAGCACTGTAACTCTTTGCAAATCCTGCAATATAAACGAAGGTTATTTGTTCTGGCCTGAGAAAAATTACTTTATGGAGTTAAACCCCAAAATCCTACAGAGGGTGTTCATCTTTTCTCCAGAGGGAAAATAATTTCTCCCCAAAGATACTGTTTATTAAAATTAGAAGTTAGTGGAGTAATTGTGATCCTGGTCACAGGCAGTTCTTGGATAAATTAAATTACAGAAATACACCTGTACTGAAAGAAGCAAGCATCCAGATCGTTGGGTAAATGCAATTTCTAACAAAATCCCCCTGACATGAGAAAAACAAGGATTTCCCCCAAGTGCATCGAATGCTACAGAAAAGATACAAATCCCACATGGATTTCAGGTTATTCTCAGTAAATCTTCCTTCGAATCAATGCAGACTGACACCTGACTTACCATTAGTCTATTAGCCTATTTCTGCCAAACGTGAAAATTTCAGGAATTACTTACAATCCAGATCCCGTCATATGGCACTTGTTTATAAAATTTTTTGCATTCCTCCACCCACCAGCTGGTGCAGTCAGGGTTGGTGAAGTCTGGGAAGACGGTTCTTCCTGGCCACACCTACCATAAAAGTAGGGAAATAACCAAACTGTCGATGACCTTGCAGAAAGATTGAAGTCCTCAGACTTCCTTCAGATTTATGTCAACAGCTCTCTTGGAGAAACATTCGGGTATAAAACCTCAGGATTATTAGTTTTTGCAGGACAGCATTGATATAGTGATCAGGAGAAGGGGTTTGAGCTGTAAATTGCAAGAGTGAATTATCATTATTAACTAACATTAATTATCATCATTAAATAATATGAATTATCATTATTAATTAATATGAATTCTATTATTCCTAAATTTACACGCGGAAAGAAGGCAGAAAGTGGCTTTGTTAACTTCTGAGTTCTAAACTCCAAAGACACTTTTAAAGTCAAAATTATTTTTGAGTTATGCAAATTTTACAATAAGCAGCTGCATTTGTAAATCTATTCTAAACAAGCTGTCAAAGCAGCAAAGTGGGAATTGCTCTCTGATAACTATTGAAAATAAACAGATGTTGGCTGCCTGCGTCTCCCAAACTTCAAAATCGCTCACTTTTCCTTTTCAAAAATCAAAATGGAAAGAAAATTGATAAAAAAATAGTGAGTGTTGCGAAATACTGAGAAGAGCAGAAAAATGGAAGATTACCCTGGCCCAAACTAAATGGAATTTGGGCTCCAACTTCGTAAGGGTTTTATTACCTCTCCGACTAACGGTGTCACTCCGTCCGACTCGTTAACCCAAACCTTCTTGCTTTGTCCCCTCTCGTAGGCTTGATAGGGAGAACCACCAGCGAGAGCCTCTGTGCTGATAGCAGGATCCTAAAGGAGTGGGAAACCACAGGAAAGAAAACAGTTCTCTCTGCCAATGATTGGTTCCCTACACCGATTACGTAGAGTCCAGCAACTACATGGGAAGATGTCGTTGTAGGGCCACCGACATGCCCCGAGGGCCGGAGCCCCTCTGCTGCGGGGCCGGGCTGGGGGGCTGGGGGTGCTCAGCCTGGAGAGGAGGGGGCTGCGGGGAGGCCTCCTTGCAGACTTCCAGTGCTTAAAGGGGGCCAATAGGAAGGACGGGGGCAATCTTTTTAGCAAGGCCTGTCGGGACAGGACAAGGAATAATGGATTTAAACTAAAGAAGAATAGATTTAGACTAGACATAAGGAAGGAATTCTTTACGCTGAGGGCGGTGAGGCACTGGAAGGGGTTGCCCAGAGAGGTGGGAGATGCCCCATCCCTGGGAACATCCCAGGCCAGGCTGGCCGGGGCTCTGAGCCCCCTGGGCTGGGTAAAGCTGTCCCTGGCACTGCAGGGGGGGTGGGCCGGGGGGGCTCTGAAGGGCCCTTCCAGCCCAAAGCGTCCCGTGGTTCCGTGATTCTATGTCTCATGTAACAACATACATATTTAAAAAGTACATATAACGCATATTTACTCATAATCATAGAATCACGGAATCATTCAGGTTGGAAAAGACCTTTAAGATCATCCAGTCCACCCATTAACCTAATGATACTATTTAAAACGGAAAAACAAATATCTAAACGCTTACCAGTATGATAATGTATTTTTGCCCATAGTCATGCATATAAGTTTGAAAATTGGGGAGGTCTTTGAAGTTCACTTTGTCGTAAGTAAAATCTTTCCTCGCTTCCATGTAGTCGATATCCGTGTACTGAACGTCCTGGGAGAAGATGGGACGTTAGACGTGACGCTGAAGGGCCCCAGCCATGGCACGTCTTCTCAACGTGCTGCATTTTGATTAAAGATTCCCAGAAACGCAGCTGGATGTGGGCACCTAAAGCATTTTTTTAACTGCTATCCATCACTAAATTGGGGGAAAAATTAGCTTCTGATGCTCTTTAGTTTTCCAGTGTTTCTGAGAGTGTAAAGTTAATTTGCATACTGGGGTTGATCTCATTGGTTCACAGATTAAGCCAAATAAATGTGCATAACGTGGAAATAAATACATTGAGCTGGAAACGTTAAACCAAAAAAAATGTTTCCACAAAAAAAGGGAGTGAACAGCATTTAAAATCATTCAGCATTTTATACAGAAAACTGTGCGGCCAGTGAAAATGGCCATAGCTAGAGGAAAAAGGTCGCATTTTTACTCACATAAGGGAGCCCGATTGCTCTGTTTCGCTCCACCACAGCCTTCACATTGTCGAGAGACCCGTAATCGTACCTGCTGAGGTGAAATCCCAGACTCCAGTAGGAGGGCAATGCTGGCAACCCTATGAACTGGAAATTAAACCCAAAAATAACAAGCGTCACGAACCTCCTCTCTTTGGGGCTGATTCCCTAAATTCTCTGATTCCCATACAAATCAGAGATTAAATTCGAGTACGATAAAGTACATTTTTATGAAATCGCCCACAGCTGCTATATTTTTCTATATTCTTTTTTCCCCAAAAAAACAACCAGATGTGAATGATGCAAAGAATGAAGTGTCCATTACTACCCATAAAGATTTATATTGTATTATATCATTCTATTTATATGATATAAAATTGCCACGTCATTCTGTTTCCTGGCATTGCACCCACTTATCTGCTGCCTTACCAAAAAAGCGTAAGCTCTTAGGTTTAGTAACACATTTTATCATGTATTCATACAGCAGTTGTTATACTTGAATGATGGCTTCAGGTAATATCACAGCACCGATACCCCTGAACTGAGGAGCAGTATTACCAAGGAGAGGCAAGGTAAAGAAAAGCTGCAGAATGAACCTAAAAAAAATTGTGATAAGTAAGGGGAAACTGCATAGGAACAAGGGAAACTGCATAAAAATGATAGAATGGAATAGAATAGGAAAAGACAGGTTTTAGTCTAAATTTAAAGATTTAAGTTACTAAAGAAGTAAATTTAATGCTGTTTTAAAATGTACCTATCCTGTCTTTAAGAAGTCATTGAAACATGTATTTGGCCCGAAAACACACATATGGGAATTAGTTGCCATAGAGACCTCAATAGATTTGTAGAAGTGCAGATACTTCGCTACCGTAAGATCATGATGAATTGCTAAGCACGTTATCTACCCTGTAATTTTATCATATAAGTAAAAAATGATTGCCAGCGCATTGTTGCACGCAGACCATTGCAGGCTCCAGTAGCAGACAGCCACACTGGGAAACCTTTGGCACACGTGTACGGATGGATTTAGCAATCTGAGCAAAATTAGTGCTTAAATTTCACCCATAATCCCAACTCTAACCCTAGAGAGCACTTCCCAATAACAGCAAACAGGTGAGGGGCAAACCTTCAGTTATAATTTTGGATTAATGAAATAGTGAAGAGACATGGAAATAGAGGGGGAGAAAATAAAACTTTAAACAACAACAACAAAAAAATCTGTTCAATGCATAATTTCTCAAGATAAACCACAGGATGATGGAGGTTGGAGATCATCTACTCAAAGATCACACCCTTGGTCAAAGCAGAATGGCCAAGAGCCTTTTGCCCAGGGCTGTCCGCAGTTGTGCTTTGAGTGTCTCCAAGGATGGAGGATCCACCACCATTGGGTTGGGGTTCACTAACGTACCTTCACGTACTCCTGCACCACTTGCTCGGGGGTGTCTCCCAAGAAGACATAAAAATCAAGAATTCCCCCAATTGTTCTGTAAGTGACAGCTGGCGCTGGCTGCAGGGCAAACTCTGCAAGCAAAAAATGCACGAGGTCAATTTGGGATAGTACCTAAATCTCAAATAATTGTGATGCCCTGTGAGAGACTGAAAAAGTTAATGTCACAAATATTGCGGTGAGGCAAGTTAAGGTCTACATAGAGACAAGTTAAGGTCTCCATGGTGATAAAGTGGCGTCTGCACAGCCCCACAGGTGAGAAGCCAATTGGCGCAGAGCTGGGAGGCGTGTCAGACGATGTGCAGTTCTGCCTTCTGATGGCCGGACGTCACGCGGAGTTCATTTGAGGAAGGGGCTCACGACCACCCAAAATACCCCTCGTGACCACCCCCCCGCAGTGACACCTGCGCAGAAGATGAAGAACATTCTGGAACAAGCCTCAAGGGGAGCGAGACTAGAGGCAGGGACTGGCCTACAAAGGACACAACTTTGAGGAGCCACGGGCACGCGCCCACCACCGGAGGACTCCACACTGCTGCTGCTCCGAGTCTGTGCCCCAGCCGGGTGCCGGTGCAGCCAGAGACCCTGCACTCCAAGAGCAGCACGCCCACTGCCGGAGGGCTGCCGTGTCTAGCATCATCGCGGGACCCAAGGGTGGTGAAATCGCTCTCCCCCCACACATTCTTCCTTCTCCTTTCTTCTTACAAGTATTTGAATTAGAACCCACGTTGCCTATCGTTGTGCTTTCCAGGTTTGTGTTGCCGACCATTACGCTTTCCAAGTTCAGGTTGGTGTTTACCATCAATGAAGTGTTTCACTGATCGTTTGGTGTTGTTTCACCTTAATTTAGAATCATAGAATCATTTAGGTTGGAAAAGACCTTTAAGATCATCCAGTCCAACCTTTAACCTAACACTGCCAAGTCCACCACCAAACCACTTAAGGGTAGACTAATAATTAATTTCGTGTTTCCTGGCTTGGTGGCTGGGTTATTACTAGGAATCACAAAGGTTGGCAAGGGCCTCTAAGATCACCAGTCCGTCAACCCACCACCACCATGCCCACTAAACCACGGCCCCAAGTGCCATGTCTACACGGTTTTTTTAACCCCTCCAGGGATGGTGACTCCACCACCTCTCTGGGCAGCCTGGTCACCATCTGTGGAGGGGTCACATGGTGACTGTGGAGTCACCATCCCTGGAAGTGTTCAAAAAACGTGTAGACGTGGCACTTGGGGCCGTGGTTTAGTGGGCATGGGGGTGTTGGGTTGACGGTTGGACTGAGGATCTTGGAGGTCCTTTCCAATCTTAATGATTCCTAGTTTTTACTTTCATTATAAATGATCCAGCCACCAAGCCAGGAGGCGTGGGGTTGCTACTCGACCCTTAATTGGTTTAATTGGTTCAGTGGTGGACTTGGTAGTGTAGGTTAATGGTTGGACTGGATGATCTTAAAGGTCTTTTCCAACCTAAATGATTCCATGATTCTATGAGTTGCCCTTTAGAGCCAAGAGGGGACGGTGCCCCACCCGTGCCATCTGCCACCCCCCGCCCTCCTGGGGGCTGCTCCTGCCTGGAGGGATTCGGGGGGGTGCCCTCTCTCTCCCTGCGCTTTTGCCTTTGCGCTTTTGCTACCCATTTGCCGCTTTAGGAGGGGCCCCCCCGGCGCGATCCTCCACTCCAGAGCCCTTCGCCTCGCTGGCTTCGCTGAAAGCCCAAGGGAATCACAGAACCTCCACGATCCTCTCTGGACACCCCAGGTTGGGTCGTGACATGCCCATACGAAAGATATAAAAATTGTTTAGGAGAAAATATCAAACAAACTTATTTAAGGAAACCCAAAACCATTACTGGAGCTTGCAACGCAGGTGGAGTATTTTCAGCTTTTTTTCCTGTATGTCCATACTTATGTTCCTTTACAGTCCAGAAAGAGAAGAGAAATCCAGTGACACAACCTATTCTCATTAAATTCTCAGTCTCAAGATGCTTGAATATTTGTTAAGCACCCAAATACGTACACGCTTATCTAAGAGAAATGAAGGACATATATATACAACTGCTGCTCACTATAAATTTAGGCTCAGATTTTAATATCTTGTACTGAAACATCCCTGAACATGAGCAAAAATGCCCACGAGATGTATGACACTGGTCTTGCAATACAACCTTAATGCTGGTTGTACAGGAAAAATGAGTAAATGCTTTGAAAAAATGGCTGCAGTCACAGATTTAAAACAACTTTCTTCAAAGTTTAACATGTGACTGTATTTTTTAAAAAAATCTAAATCAGCTCATCAGGATCACAGTGCAATAGCCCTGCAGATCATTTAATTTTTTTTTTTTTTCCAATACTTAGAGCTGTGAAGAAGGCATTCTCACCCATGGCATTGCAGATCATTTAATTAATATATTTAATTTTTTTGCAATACTGATGGCAAATACATCCTTACCCATGGCATTGCTATTCATCAAGAAAACACCAAGAGAGGCTCCAGTGTTGTCTTCCAAACATAAGAAGAAAGTCTGAACCCCGTATAAGTTATCCGTGTTCTTAAAGGAAAACATAAAAGCTGATTAAAAAAAGCAGTAACTATACGCATCCTGCAGTATCTCAAAAATACATTACATGTGAGGTTAAGCTTGTCATAGAATCATCGAATCGTTTAGGTTGGAAAAGACCTTTAAGATCATCCAGTCCAACCATTTGTCTAAAGGAAACAAACAGCAACAATAAAATTGCCAACACTAACCTCATTATTTTTATTTCTCTCTTTTATGGTAATGTCTTTAAGTTGCTTAAAACCTGTTGAAAGCATAAATTCGGGGAAACCGACCTTCAGTGGAATCATTTGGATAAGAACTATCTTCAAAACCCCACATACCCATTATTTAAAAGATTAAAGTTACAAATTGCATCTCTAGTAGGGATGGAAAGAAAATAAGGGCGACAATTTCATGTATTGCTGGTAATGAGGCAAATTCCAGGTTTTGGTTCAAAAACCCAAAATAGATGTAGCAGCCCATAGACGATGTCTCGAAGCTTTGAAAGATACTCCTAGAACATGAATTAACTGCAAACATCGAGCTGCTCCCGAATCCCGTTCGCGTCACTCCTATTTCAGCAAAAGACTTCAGGACTTACTCCAAATGAGGATAAGGATCAATGCTGCATTAAACAGTCTCAGTTTAACACTCGTTTAATCTCATTATTACCTCAAATAATGAAAAACAATGTTGACTAGAGGCTGAAATGCTGTAGTTATAAATAAGCTGGTTTAGGGACTCAAAAGCAAATGTAAAAATATTCTTATTATTTCTTATTTCATGACCTACACTAAATTTCTGGTGTATAATCAATGCTAGGAAGCAAGAAAAGTAATGTTTCCTATTGGGTGGGGTTTTTGGTTCGGGTTTTTTTTTTTTTTTTTTTGCAACATTACCTTGTCAAGGGCTTACACACTCTACCAAATATTTCCTTTTTCTCATCAAGCCTGAAATCTATGATTAAGCACAGCAATAACATTTGGCTGTCTATTTCCCCCAAAGTACCCCCCAAAAAATGCGTGTGGGGGTCCAAGTCAGAAAAAGCAATAAGCAAAAAAATGAGTATAAATACCAATGACTGATTTGAAATCATAAATTTTGCAAGTTGATGCACGGAGCAATAGCGTGTCAAAAACTCGCAGGCCCAGGGTAAAACATCTCATCGCAGATGGAAGAAAACAGCTGTTATACTTTTTGAAAACCAGGTGCCCTAGAAATCACCTTGGGAAAAAAAAAAAAGGTAGAAAATGTAGAAACAAAATAGTTGCTGGCAGACCTCTTTTGCTTTATAAAGCAACAGCTGCTAAGGGCAACTTTGCATGATCTCCTAAGATACGACGCCACGAAAGGAAAACTGCTGTATCAACCACCTCTGGCACGCAGCAGTGCATGGGCAGGAAGAACCAGCAAAAAGCAAAGCCTGTCAGATATTAATGTTCCCCCACTGATTTGCATCAAAACCCAACCAATTAGATCAAAATATTTATGAAAAGCTATTCCAGCGGGGATTTTATTCAGTGGAATCTCACATTTTGCGACACTTGGCAAGTCTTTAAGGAAAAAGAAAAAATCGGTGGATATCATTAATGTGCTAACTATGGCTGGATTCCGTCATTTACCTGAAAAAAAGGAAAATGTAATAAAATAAGCGCTTACTCCGGAAGGGGCCACGTCCCTGCTGAATATGGGCCAGGTTTTCCAGTTGACGTCGTGTTGGTATTGCTTATGCACGTGTTCGCCCACCCCGTAGATGTTGCTGCTGGGGAGTTTGATGGAGAGCTGTAAAAACTGCTCGGCGTACAGCAGTGGGCCGAGGGTGGTATTGAACCTGGTGAAATGATGAAATGTTGCATAAAACATTTTATGCTGAGGGTCGGATCCGTTAATATCGCTAAGTCCCCCCCAAAAAACCCAACCTGTTATTTAAGAAAGCATTTGCATCATGTGCCACTACTAATTCTGTCATATGCGTCTCTTAATTTGGCCCAAACCAGTCATGTTGCATGTTGCAGCAAAAATACTGGGTGTTTTTAATAATAATTTACTAATTGTGGGGGTTTTTTTCATTAAAAACAGAAAATGCAACTTTTTTTCCCAAATTAAATGAAATCCTAAGGAAAATCTAAGCAATCTCCTAGAGCGCTGTTTCAAACAGGTCCCCACATTTTTTTTTTTCCAAATTAAATGAATGTCTAAGGAAAATTTAAGCAATCTCCAAGAGCAGTGTTTCAAACATCCCAATATCTTTTCTTAAAAATTAAATCAAAACCTAGGGAAGATTTCAGCAATATTCCAGAGCAGTGTTTCAAATAGTTCCCAATATTTTTTTCCAAATTAAATGAAAGTCTAAGGAAAATCTAAGCAATCTTCTAGAGTGCTGTTTCCAACAGGTCCCATGGAATGAAATTATTCTCCCCTCCACATGCCAGCTAAGTCGGTCCTGAGTACCCACTCCGTCTTTCGTGCACTCGCTAAGGGTAAATCAGTCTTTAGAGAGGCTTTTAAGAAAGCAAACAACGCTAACAGCAGGAGAAAAAGTAAATCCGAATTCATTAATCTTGAAAAGTTGATCTGACTCCAGTCAGCTACGTAATCACTTTTTAATTGATTTAACAAATATTTACTCCTGAGGCTTCCACCTTTCAGTGGGTCTCAGTGCAGGGCTGTTAGCCCAGCTTTGCTCTCTTTAGGTGTGGATTTGGCTTTTTTTTTTTTTTTTTTTTTAGAAAACAGAGATTAAAATCCTTCAAAAGTTCTCTGAATATTTTACTCTACAATTTTCTAAGACCAGCTTAGCACCGGTGGGTACCAAATAGCCTCCTATCACACACCTGAAGCGCAACCTTATTTTGGGGGCTGAGCCCTTCAGGAGGAGCAGCATAAATAAGACAGGAAAGATGCAGTAAACGGCGATGGGAGGATGGACTGGGGAGGACTTCTCATCATAACTGATGAACAGATGGCACAATTCATCAATTCTCCCCGGGATTAAGGGCAGAAGAGGGCACAGAGCCAGCGCGGCAAAGCCTAAACCCTGTGAGATAGACCTCCCCAACTCCCAAGTTTTACGTGGAAAGAGTCTTTCCATACTGTCGATCCATCAAAAGAAAGAAGCAGCAGTTTGCGCAACCAAGAGGGCACCTAACACGACACAGACCTCCAGAGAAAACAGATGGCATCACAATTTTATGGATAAAAAGCCCAAAATTTACTCACAAAACTTTTCCGTTGCTGGCTCTGGTCACCATGATGCCAAAGGGATTTTGCTGGACATCAACTTCATATTTTAAGTTGGAGGCTGCTGGACCGCTGAAGGGTCCCACATGCTCATGGGGGACTTCAAATCTCTGCCTTTTAGGATCAGTGATCTATGCACGTTTAAAGAACAAAAGAAGTAATTTAGAAATTAATGCCTCATTTTAACACTTCCCAGCACAACCCCCCATATTTGACCTGACAAAAAAAACCCCACCCGTCGTCAAAACGGCATCACAACAAGAAGCGGTCATCAATAAATGGCAAAATTAAGGCTGCGCAAACCTACCCAGACTCTTTATTTTTGGTAGGTACGAGGATATTTCCCATTATTGCTTGATCCGAGGGTATTTTTCCCATGGGAAATATGCAGGAGGCGGAATTGTGCATGACTCTGTTTGTAGGCATTGCCCAGCCCTTCTTCAGCATCTCGTTTTCAGTCTTTCTACACGACCTACCTTGGCCGGCTGGAACCACACCCAGCCCGACTCTCAGATTTTGGGCTGGAAACCGTGTGGCACCCTCCAGCCCGGAGAAAATTAAAAACAAGAAAAAAAAGGGGGAAAAACCCAAACCAAATCCCCGCAAAACAAACCAACCAACCGAACGAAAAAACCCCCACAACAACAACAAAAAACAGAAGTCCTGCCCAGCCCCAAAAATCCATGGATATGGGCAGATTTACTACAAAACGAGTGCTGAATTTTCCATAAAACACCAAAGTGCTTTGGAAGAGCTAAAGCTTTCCGCCAAAACAATTGTGAGATAGACATAAATGAACGTATTTGGCCCAAAACTGTTTTCCAATGAAGAGGGGGGTAAAAAAATGGAAATAAGATAAAATCTGATCTTTTTAAAGGTATTTGCAATTTTTCATGCACAAACCCTGCTGGGCTAAACTGCTGCTCCTCTGGGTACAAAAAAGCTTCTCCTGGTCAAAATTTTTTATTGGAAGTACAAGGATGTATTTTGGTGGGAGTCATGGGGTGAGAAAGGGAATTGATCTGCCTTTACAACTCCGCTTCATCTCCCTTGTGCACCAGTCAGGCCAAAATCTTGCCGACAACAGGGTGAAAAACACACCTTGAACCGAAAGCGATTTTGGGTCTGATACTCTGCTGTGAGGAGGACGGTCTTGATATCATTCCCGAAAAGTGAAGGTGAGGAGAGCCGTGTCAACGTAGCTTGAAACCCTTGGGTGGGGAAATGGAATGAAATGAAATTAAATTAAATATAGTAAAATAAATTAAAATGAAAAGAATTAAAGTAAAATAAAAATAAAGTGAAATAAAATAAAATAAAGTAAAATAAAATAAAATTGCATAGAGTAGAATAGATTAATTATATTGAAATGGAATTTTGCGTGCACCTAATTCTGGGAGCTTTGGTGTCAACTTACCCTCTTGAGTCGTTCGCAGCCCTCCATCTACTTTGTATCCGTGGTTTGAAGAGAAAAAGCACCATGGCACGTTGGTGTCGCTCTGGGGACTCCAGCAGCAGCCGCGGAGGATGCAGAGGCTCTGGTCCAAAACAGGAGATTTTCATAGAAATAAATCCCATAATAAAATGCACCCGTGCTACACCCACCAGAAAACCCTGCATAATATTTGCCCCCAGTTGGACTCCATCTCCGAATGACCTCTCAGGTTCGTTTGGTGGCAAAGAGTGCGACCAAGTTGTTTTGGGGATTCACAGTGGAAAATTGCTCGTTAGTTGGCAAAAAAAAAAAAAAAAAAAGGATTCTGGACATTTGTTTTTTCTTAAAGCTACAAGTGACACGAATCTGTTAAGGAAATTATGGAATCATTTGAGCGGCAACAGCCACAAAAAGGGTGGAAAAAAAAGTCATGCAATGAAGACTGTATAAAAGCTAAGGTTGCTTTCGATTTTAAAATAGTGAAAAAAACCAATAATTTGAGCATAGAGACGAAGCCACGGGTTCCTCTATATTTTATGGACGTCTCCATTTGCTGCATCGGATGCGTCGCCAACTCGGCATTGGTCATA
The DNA here is from genome assembly GCF_030463565.1 of Pelecanus crispus. Lineage (NCBI taxonomy): Eukaryota > Metazoa > Chordata > Aves > Pelecaniformes > Pelecanidae > Pelecanus > Pelecanus crispus. The sequence continues at coordinate 53,344 of NW_027461499.1, read as the reverse complement.
TCAACACCTCAGTATCAGAAATGTCCAGGTGAGTCCTGCACAGGCTCAAATGGAGGAAAACACGCTTCTTTTTTTTTTTTTTTTTTTTTTTTTTAATAAACAGCAGCAAAAACCAAACCCAAGCAACTCAATCCGTCCTTTAAAACATGTGTCTTGGTGTGGTGCCACCAACCTCTCCAGCCCAATAAATCAGGACACCTTCACTTTGCTATTAGAAAATAAGTTATTCACCCACTTTTTAAATTAGTTTTACCTCTGAAAGTAAGATTTGGGTCATATATCACTTTTTTTTTTTTTTTCATTAATGAAGTCAGTCATTCCTGGGGTCACAGTGACACGTAGGGAACTTCATGGGGACCAAAGGGCTGCACCTGTAGATGACCTCAGCCCAATGTCCAGGTCTCCAGGACCAAGCATGGACACCCAGGATAGAGCCAGCTCCGCCGTCTATTAAAATAGATCAGCAACTATTTAAACTGTCTTAATGGCTGTTAAGACTAAATATTAAAAAAATTGTTATTTAAAATCGGAGGTGACCCCAAAGCCTGATTGGCTAATATTCCCCTTCTCCGGTTTTCTAAGTGTGCTTTTCCATCTTCCAACTATGCTTTCTTCTTTCCAGACCACGGACTATTTAAATAAAACTCTTAAAATAAGAATATTTAAATAAGACTTTAAATAGTCTTCATGCCCATTAATGACTTTATATTTTCAGGGAGCATCAAGTATACATTTTTGGGTTTTTTATATATATATATATAAAAAACTTTTATAGTATATGTATTTTAGACTCTATATCTTTCATGCCCAGCACCGAGAAAGGAGCAGAGTCCACCCAAAAAATTATTTGTGTTATTATACAAGCTATCACTTTGTGTAAATAAACATTACCGCTCGCCCCGTGCTCCGGGCCACAAAAACCACCCGGCAGATAACGATACAAAAGAGAGCGCAGGAAACCCAAGCCAGGCTTATGTAGAGACAGGCAGATGTGGGCAGAGGTTTTACAGCGGCGTAAGCAATAACTCCTGAACTCTGCCCCGGGGGTGAAGGCAGCGGCGTGACCGCGCACCCGACTGCACCACTATTTGACATAAACCCGCAGGAATCAACCCGCTTATCAGTTTCCTGGCCGTGTGGGGTCATTTTCCAGGGGGTTTTCTTGCCTCATCCAACTTTGCTCTTGCTGGCAGCGAGCGGTTAACGAATACCAACTCCCTTCTGTCCTACGCGTGGTTCATAAATAAGTATTTTTGGTAATTCCAGTTATACTTGCTTGTTTGCTGGCTTTTTCTAGCTATTTTGCATGAATGGGGAAGGCAAGGCTTTCTACCAGCTAAACAAGCTTACACGTAATTTAAATTAATTGCCATTTTCCCAGCGAGCCTTTAGCCTGAAATCCACTGAAGGGTAAAAAAAGGCAGTGGCAAATCGCCTTTCTCACTCATTCTTATTATCGAAATAAGTCCAATAATTCTGCGAAATCAGCTCTTAATGAAGGAAACAGGATTTTCGGCTCGTGCATTTTGCAGCCCTGCTCCATTCCACACCCAACCTTATTAAAAAACTCGATTAGAGCTTAGGGGTGATGCAAAACGTGGCACTTAAAGACATAAATAAATAAATAGAGTTCAGGGTACAACTGCGGCGAGAAGATACGCGATGGCCGCATTGCTTCTATTCCCAAATTCAGCTTTATTTCATACTAATATTAAATTATAAGTTAATATTTAACATTAGCCACTGGGTAGAGCACAGCTGGCTCCAAGGTATTAATTAAAGTTTAAAACAATCTGCAAGGCTGCTCCGACACTATGTGCCATCTTCCGTGGCAGAGAGGACTCGCTCTGACCTTTAATCACAGTTTTAGCGGCCAAATTGTATTAAATGTTATTTTATGACATTATGATAGTGGGTTTTTGCTGGAAAACTGGAATAATTCACCTCATTTTCTACACTGTGTGCTCCGTTACCGAGATGGCACCAATGCAAGAGAGCGATGGAGACTCAATTTGCTTGGGAAAAGATCATAACATTACATCCTAAAAATCCAATGCATCACAATGAGCTAATTTTTAATTTAATATGCCCTTAGAAACGCAACATCTGGCATCGTGCCAAAAAAAAAGTGGTTTCAGCAAAGCAGAAATATTTTCAGACTGGATGGTGTTGGCCCAGTTTTGTCCCCAGCTTGAATTGAAATCAACAGGACGGACTTTGTCACTGCTCCGAGTGCTCCCACAGGGAGCAAAATCCAACTTGGAAATGGGCTGAAACTGGTTAAACTGGTTACTGCTGATGGCTGTCCAGCACCAAAAAATATTCAGGCATTTGCTGGTTAAAAAATGGTTAAAAAAAACCCTGCTCCGGTATAAACAAGGTAATTTCTTTTGTTATTAAATGAGAGTAGTTTATCCCATAGGTATTAGGCTATAAAACCTTTTTTTTTATTTTTTTTTCCCTGCTTTTTCTCATGTTTTCAGACCTTGGTGGCGACTTGGTCGGGGATGCAGTCGATCTGCTCAGCTGTTCTCACACTCGGGCAGTTTGGGGCAAATTCTGTGAGGCAGAGAAACAAAGGCATTAATCTCAATAATTTAATTTAAAATTATTACTATTACTATTAGCATTACTATTACTATTGCTACTACTATTGCTGCTATTGCTGCTACTGCTGCTGCTGTTACTGCTGCTGCTACTACTATTTATTATTAAATGCCCTTTTAACGATTTTCCCAAGTCATTTCCCATTGTCTCGGAAGTCTCCAACGGTGAACATTGCTTCCAGCAAGCCCCAACTACCGCTAACTCGCTCGTTTTACAAAATTCTGTGCAACTGCTGCAGAGGAAGACAGAAAAACTTTGGTTTTCCAGGTTTTAAACACAGGTGTTTCTCCAAGACAAGCGATTTCTGATGTACCGGAACGGTAAAAATATTACAGCTTTTTGCAGTTACCAGCTTTTCTCTGTACGAAAGGGCCTTGTCTCCCACCATCTTTTTCTTAAGTGATGCTTTATATAAAAAAAAAATTGAAATGCTCCTTTTTTGACAATTAGAAAATGAAGCAAAATGAAATTGAGATTTAGGGGAGATAAAATTTGCCTTTAATTACACGTCATCCCATTTATTTCTGCCATTCGAGGGCATCCCCGTTACCGGCACATTCCTCCAGTTCACCTTTGATTAATGATAAAAACAGAGCAATGTCAAGAACCATAAACAGCTCTGCAAAGGGCAGAAGAAAAGTGTTTATTCTCATGTTTTTGGTGGGGTGGTGGTTTTCCACATTCTTGAAAACCCCAGTCACAACTGGCATTAAAATAATCTCCATCAGATCCTGTGGGCAGTGTCCGCTTTCTGCAGATTATAAAAGAATTCTTTTTCTTTTTATTGCTATCATATTTATAGGTATGTTTTTATATATTTGTATATAAGTAAATTACATATATGTATTTTATATAAAATCTTGTATGTTTTTATATGTAAGTATATTTTAAGGTATTATATGGGTTTATATATACATATATAAAATTTCATTTTATCAAACGGATCCAAAAATCTCAAGACGGAGACTGTTTGTCTGATTCAGCAGCAGAAACCAGCACTTACGGGTGCCCGCGGACACAGCTTCCCTCGTTGCCAAAATCCCGATGAGGACACAGGCCACAGCTACCGCCAAACAGAAGTGGACGGCTAATACGATTTCCAGTTTGCTTAATTTCTTCTTTTTCGTCTAAGCCCAGAAGAACATAGTTGTATAAGGGAACCAAGAATAAAAATTTTGGAAAACTATATACGGCGTGGGCAGCGGGAGCAGGGCCGGGATGGGCGCCGTACCGGCGCTGGGGGGCCGCCCCCGGAAGGCCGTGCCCAGTGCCGGGCCCCGGCACAAGGAGGGCGTCGGGGCGCTGGGCCGTGGCCAGGGAAGGGCAGCGGAGCTGGGGCAGGGTCCACGAGGAGAGAACGTTCTGGAGAACGCGTGGGGAGCGGCTGCGGGAGCCGGGGGCGTTCGGCCGGGAGAAGAGGAGGCTGAGGGGGGACCTGGTGGCTCTGCGGCTCCCGAGAGGAGGGGGCAGCGAGGGGCGCGTGGGGCTCTGCTCCCGAGCAGTCAGCGACGGGACGAGAGGAGATGGGCGCAGGCTGCGCCGGGGGAGGCCTGCGCTGGGTGTTGGGAGCCATTTCTTCACGGAAAGAGCGGCCGAGCCCCGGCCCAGGCTGCCCGGGGGGGGTCCGCGTCCCTGGAGGCATCTAAAAGACATGCAGATGTGGCACTTAAGGACGTGGTTTCGCGGTGGACTTGGCAGTGTTACGCCTACGCTTCTGCACCATGATCCTAAGGCTCTTTTGTAACCTGAACGATCCTATGATTCTGTTTCAGCCTTAAATCGTATCCCCTCATGCATACACTGCTATAAAGGCCAAGTACAATATGCCTTACATCTAGAATAATTCGAGTAACGTTGATGATGTCATCATTCCTCACTGAGGGATTTCTCTTCCTTCCCGCAAACTCCTTTCAAATACGCACAAAACAGCATTTTCATCCAACTCTAATTAAGGAGGGGTTGGGTTTTTTTTTTCCATTACTGAAACTCCAGAACTAAAACTGAACTGATCCGCACATTTTGGTTTTTCAAGTTGCATTTTTTCAAACACACAAAACCTCCAGTTGTACAAAGGAGGATATTAAATTGCCCTAAAAAAAATATATTAACAGGGTGAGATAGTTACTTGTAAAAGAGAAGAAAAGTGTGCGCATTCAAAGGGCAGCTTAAGCCTGTTGCACCTCTTCACCTCCCATGCCCAAGCAGCTCCAAAAAACTACATTGAAAAAAATTCGTTTTAAACACTAAAGAATGTGGTGGCTCTGCCTCTCTGCAATTCCTTTTCATATTGACTTAATATTGACCAGGCCCCCTAAGAACTAACCTTCATTTGGGGCAAAACTGAAATAATAATGATAATTAGTAATTAATAATAATAGATAATAAATGTTAAAACTGTATTATTGTTGTCGCTGTCGTTTTTCTCGCCCTAAGCACCCATCCCAAAAAACCATAACATTCAATTTTCCGTTCTTTCGTTCCCAAGTATTTAGATGCTAAAAATAAGGATGTTGGATCTGTAAACGTCTGTTTGGCCGCCAGGCAAATAGGCAGCAGCCAGGCAAAAATTTCTAAAAAGACAGGGAGCGAGTAAATTAAACCACGTACCTTACAGCCCTTTTGCTTTCCTTTTTCAGCTGTTGCGCTCAGCTGTAAATCCATGTTTTATTCCATCCTCTTATCATCTGGGTGCATCAGTTGCTAATGAGATCCACCAATGGCAGCCGCACGTCTCCAGCTTTGCTTCTTTTTTTTTTTTTTTTTTTTTTTTTTTTTAAAGGATTTACAGCTTCATTTTGCTGATTCCGCAGAGTGCTCCACAGAGTTCTCCGTCACAAGAAATAGAAATTTCCCTGAACTCATGTGTCTGCCGTCGTGGATTTATCACAAGTTTTCTGCAAGCCGCGAACACAACATCGAATTGCAGGAATGAAAACGTCAGGGACTGCGAAAGCGAGTTAAAACGCTATCAAATCAAGGGTGCTTTCTTGTGTCCCAATTAGATTTGCAGGAATTAAGAGCCAATTATGTCCTGAAAATCAGTGACTTGAAGATAAGGGAATTCTGGCAAATCCATGAAAGTAAGAAAATTTGCTTCCAGCTCAGCAAAAGTTCCTGGGACCTTCCCAGATCAAACCCCACCCTCAAACAAAAATCAGCCACTAGGAACGATGTGCCCACCCCCAAAATCTGTCTCTTTCACGCTGAAATGATGAAACACCTACCCCAGGCATTCAAGGTGGAAAAGGAAAAAAAAAATTTTAAAAAAATTTAAAAATCACATTACAAAAATCAGTTCATATTGAAAATACTCATTCAGAAACTCCACGAAAAAAGAGAGAAAAGAGAAACCATTCCTGCACGTCCACCCTTACGGTGCTCACCTGGAGGGCAGGGCAGGTGCTTTCGGGGCTATTTTTGCATTTTTATGTTAAAAGCGGAGAATGTGCACAGAGTCCTGACACCGGGGTTGGAGACCGGGACTCCTCCTTGTGCAAAGAGCAGAAGCTACCACGTGTTCTCACTTGCTTAATTACTGAATTACTAAAGTATCCTGCTGACCCAGAGGAAAGCTTCAGGTGATCCCTTTTCCCCGTTATTTTTACCTTGCTTTATTTATTTTACCTTGTTTTATTTATTTGCCGCGTGAGAAAATGGAAGCCCACCAAGCCTGGCAGAACCCCAAGCAATGGGTCTGGTAGCAGTCAGCCTGAAGAAGGGTTATCTTATAACCTTTATATATCTTATAAAGAAGTAAGCCCAGTGTCAAAAATCAGGAGTTTTCATTATATAACAATTTGCACCAAGAAATTTTGATTTTGTTTGCTAGCTATGATGTGAAATAATTTCAACTGAATGATTACATCCCCATGGAAAAGCAGCAAACATGTTTAAAATTAATTTTCATAGAATCATAGGACCGTTGAGGTTGGAAAAGCCCTTTAAGATCACCCAGCCCAACCATTGACCCAACACTGCCACGTCCACCACTGAACCAGTTAAAGGTAGAGTAGCGATTTCATGTTTCCTGCAAAATGGCATGCTTTCAAAGTACCCGTAGGAGATCTAAGGCATTGCAGACACGGCATCGACTCTGCCTGTTGATGCCTGGACAGACCTTCATAGAGTCACAGAACCACGGGACGCTTTGGGTGGGCAGGGCCCTTCACAGCCCCCCAGCCCAGCCCCTGCAGTGCCAGGGACAGCTTTACCCAGCCCAGGGGGCTCACAGCCCCGGCCAGCCTGGCCTGGGATGTTCCCAGGGATGGGGCATCTCCCACCTCTCTGGGCAACCCCTTCCAGTGCCTCACCGCCCTCAGCGTGAAACATTTCTTCCTTATACGCAGTCTAAATCTGTTCTTCTTCAGTTTAAATCCATTACTCCTTGTCCTGTCACCACAGGCCTTGCTAAAGCTTGCCCCCCCCTTCCTGCAGCCCCTCTCAGCGCTGCCAGGCCGCACTCAGGCCTCCCCGCAGCCCCCTCCTCTCCAGGCTGAGCACCCCCAGCTCCCCCAGCCTGGCCCCGCAGCAGAGGGGCTCCGGCCCTCGGGGCATTTCTGTGGCCTCCCCTGGCCCCGCTCCAGCAGCTCCGTGTCCTGTGCTGAGGGCCCAGAGCTGGGCGCAGGGCTGCAGGGGGGTCTGCCCAGAGCGGGGCAGAGGGGCAGAATCCCCTCCCTCGCCCCGCTGCCCACGCTGTGGGGATGCAGCCCAGGATGGGGTTGGCTTTCTGGGCTGCCAGCGCACATTGCCGGCTCGTGTCCGGCTTTTCACCCCCAGCACCCCAAGCCCTTCTCCGCAGGGCTGCTCCCAATCCCTTCCTCCCCAGCCTGTGCTGATAGCGGGGGCTGCCCCGTCCCAGGCGCAGGACCTTGCCCTTGGCCTTGCTGAACCTCACGAGGCTCACACAGCCCCACCTCTCCCGCTTGTCCAGGTCCCTCTGGGTGACATCTCGTCCTCCTGGCGTGTCAGCCGCACCGCTCAGCTCGGTGTCATCTGCAAACTTGCTGAGGGTGCGCTCAATCCCACTGTCTCTGTCATTGATGAAGATGTTAAACAGCACCGGTCCCAGTACGGACCCCTGAGGGACCCCACTTGTCACCGGTCTCCATGTGGACATGGAGCCATTGACCACGACCCTCTGGATGCGACCATCCAGCCAATTCCCTATCCATCGAGCAGTCCACCCATCAAACCCATATCTCCCCAATTTAGAGAGGAGGATGTTGTGGGGGACTGTGTCGAACGCTTTACAGAAATCCAAGTAGATGACATCCATTGCTTTTCCCTTGTCCACGGATGCCATCACTCCTTCATAGAACGACGCAAGGTTGGCCAGGCAGGACTTGCCCTTGGTGAAGCCGTGCTGGCTGTCTCGAGTCACCTCCCTGTCCTCCATGTGCTCGAGCATAGCTTCTAGGAGGATCTGCTCCATGATCTTCCCAGGCACAGGGGTGAGGCTGACAGGGCGGTAGTTCCCAGGGTCCTCCTTTCTTCCCTTTTTGAAAATGGGCACAACATTCCCCTTCTTCCAGTCCCCAGGGCCTTCACCTGACTGCCAGGACTTCTCAAATATCATGGAGAGTGGCTTGGCCACTACGTCAGCCAATTCCCTCAGGGCTCTGGGATGCATCTCATCAGGTCCCATAGATCTGTGTGCGTTCAGGTTCCTCAGGCGGTCTCGAACCTGATCTTCCCTTACGGCGGGAGGGGCTTTACCCCCCAGCTCCCCATCCTGCGCTCCATCGACTCGGGAGGGGCGAGGAGAGAGGTTGCCGGTGAAGACTGAGGCAAAGAAGCTGTTGAGTACCTCAGCCTTCTCCTCGACCATTGATACTAGGTCGCCATTCTGGTTCATCAAGGGGGGTACGCTTTCTTTAACCTTCCTTTTCCGGTTGACATACCTGTAGAAGCCCTTCTTGTTATTCTTTACATCCCTTGCCAAACTCAGCTCCAGCCACACCTTGGCCTTCCTGACCACATCCCTATGCAACCGGGCAGCTTCCCTCTACTCTTCCCAGGACACCTGTCCCTGCTTCCACTGCCTGGGCAGTTCCCTCTTGCTCTTTAGTTTGACCAGCAGGTCTCAACTCAGCCATGCTGGTCTCTTCCCTTCCCTGCCTATTTCTTACCCTTGGGGACTGAGAGCTCCTGCTCTCTATGGAAGGTGTCCTTAAAGATCTGCCAGCTCCGTTCCGTTCCCCTGTCCCTGAGGACCATTTCCCAGGGTGTCTTTCTGACTAACTCCTTGAAGAGCTGGAAGTTTGCTTTTCTAAAATTTAGGGTCCTGACTGCACTCCTCGCTTTTCCCATATCCCTCAGAAGTGAGGGATTCATCCGTCTGTGTATTTAAAAATGGGCCAAAATAGCACTTTTAGGGCCAGGTGTGAAGCACTGCAGAGAGAAGGACCATGGTCTGAAACTGCATCTTGTTGGTTTTTACACTTCTTTGTCAGTTTGAGTTATAGCCACAATAGTCATCGCGATGACCACGTTCCCAACCAAATCCATGCTGGATCGAAGGAGGAAGAAATTTTGCAGCTCCCCACATAAAGAAGGGAAGGACGTGTCATGAAGCTATAAAGATAGCGACAGCGGACTGGAGACTTTGCTGTCAGAAGTGGAGCAGATGTCTCTCAAGGTCTCACGGGGACCTGAGATATGACAGTGGAATTTGAATGTTTTAAATTACCGTGTATAAGGAAATAAAAACTTTTTTATTGCTAGTAAAAGTATAAACAAAAACTGGGGCAGAGCCAGGTGCTGTAGGAACAAGTTTCACGATGGTTTGAACGGCGATTGTGAATGTAGAGCTGTTGCTTATGTCTGCAAATTAGTAACTGCTATTTTTTGAGGCAGATGATGTGTCTCCCAAAAGCCGAATCTTACCTATTGCCAAAAATGTATAATCTCCCCTTTCAGCTACAAAAAAAAAACCTAAAATTTGCTTTGGGAAAAAAAAAAAAAGTGTATTTGTGACTTCTCATGCCTTGGACAGATCAAAATATGCTTGGCAATGCGATGTGACCAAAATCTATGGTATGATTTGTTTGCCTGGGTTTTTTGGGGTTTTTTTAACCATAATGAAATTGCGTTAGGAACATTTGAAAATGTGAAAAGCATCCTACAAGAAAATGACCTGAACCTGCTGTTTGTAGCTGCTAATGGAGACGACGCGACTGTAGGACACACTTCTCTGCCGATAAATGGGGGGGCAGCATGGGAACCAGGGGAGCCTGAGGGGGAGCTGAGAAAGCTGCCGGGAGCCCGCAGCTCCTGCGACAGCGGCCAACTCATGGTGGGAGTCTGTTATAGACCACCCGACCAGGATGAAGAGTCAGATGAAATATTCTATAAGCCGCTGGCAGAAGTCTCACGATCGCTAGCCCGTGTTCTCGTGGGGGACCTCAAGCTACCAGCTGTAAACAGCAGAGAGGGAACAGTCTAGGAGGTTCCTGGAGTGTGTGGAAGAGACCTTCCTGACACAGCTGGTGAGGGTGCCGACTAGGGAAGGCGCCCCGCTGGGCCTGTTGTTTGTGAACAGAGAAGGACTTGGGGGTGATGTGATGGTTGGAGGCCGTCTTGGGCACAGTGATCACGAAATGAGAGTTTTCGGTTCTCGGAGAAGTAAGGAGGGGGGTCAGCAGAATGGCTACCTTGGACTTCTGGAGGGCAGATTTTGGCCTGTTCAGGAGCCTGGTTGACAGAGCCCCATGGGAGGCAGTCCTGAAGGGCAAAGGAGTCCAGGAAGGCTGGGCCTTCTTAAAAGCGCAGGAGCAGGCTGTCCCCATGTGCTGAAAGATGAGCTGATGGGGAAGAAGACTGGAACTCAGAAAAAAAAGGAGAGTTTATGACCTTTGGAAGAAGGGTCAGGCAACTCGGGCAGTCTACAAGAATGTCGCTGGCCAAAGCCCAACTAGAACTTAATCTGGCTACTGCAGTAAAAGACAATAAAAAAATGTTTCTATAAATAAATTAACAACAAAAAGGAGGGCTAAGGAAAATCTCCATCCTTTATTGGATGTGGGGGGAAACACGGTGACCTTTGTCACAGGAAAAGTCTGAGGTACTTAATGCCTTCTTTGCCTCAGTCTTTAATAGTCAGGCCAGTTGTTCTTGGGGTACCCAGTCCCCTGAGCTGGAAGACAGGGACAGGGAGCGCCATGAAGCCCCCATGATAAAGGGGGAAATGGTTAGCGACCTGCTACACCACTTAGACATGCACAAGTCTGTGGGGCTGGATGGGATCCACCCAAGGGTACTGAGGGAGCCGGCAGAAGTGCTCACCAAGCCACTTTCCATCATTTATCAGCAGTCCTGGCTAACCGGGGAGGTCCCAGCTGACTGGAGGTTAGCAAATGTGACACCCATCTCCAAGACGGGCCGGAAGAAGGATCCAAGGATGTCTTGGGGTAGGTCAGCTCTACCTTATAGACCCACCGCCACTCCCAGGGAATCCCGGGTACCCCTGCTTTGCCCCACAGACGCCACTGCTCCCCTGGACCCAGGCATTGACAGTACCCAGCCACCAGCCCATAAACCTGGGCATTTGGACACCCTCAGTCCAACCCAGACCTGGGCTTGGGTAGAACAGTGCTGCCCCATGGTCCCCACTGCTCCCTGGGACCAGGACTAACGGGCGACCCGTAGACCCCACCGCTACCTCATGAACCTTCAGGATTAGGGAAAGGCTAAGGTGAGAGTTCAGGTTTCTGCTTAGGGTTTCTGGTGAGCATTTGGGCTACTGGTGAGCATTTGGGCTACTGGTGAGGTTTCTGCGTGAGGGGATTGAGTTGGGTCTCGTGGTGAGAGCTGGGCCCCTGGTTTAGGATGAGCAGTCAGGGCAAGGGAGCAGGATGAGGGACACGGGAAGGATTTGTGGGTTCGGGCTTCAGCCTCAGGATTTTGTGGTTAGGGATTGGGTTAGGGGCTTGGGGTAAGGATGAGGGTAAGAGCTTTGGTAGGGCTTTGTGATAGCGGTTGGTGTAAGAGTATGTGGCAGATATCAGCATCTGCTGCGTTAATGTTATCTCATCAAGGACCTTTTTGGTCTACCAAAGGGGATAATAAGTAAAAAGGGAAGCAATAAGCAAAACCACGCAGGGACACAGACTTCATGGACCAGTGATAACAGACTCAATGACAGGGACCAAAGGTCTCCAGTGATTAGTGGGTGGGTCAGAGAGAAATTTCCAGGCAGAGCACTGGAGAAGGCCAGCCTGAACCTTGCACCTGACAAGAAGGAGGAACGAAGAGGACCGTAAGGATGTGCGATATTTGAGCGGTGCCTGTGGGACTCTGCAAAACTTAGGAATTGGGAATTTAACGGGCTTTAATTAGTGCGCACTGCCTCCTGTCCTGGGCCCGGCCATTCAGCCATTGAAGTCACAGTAGACAGCACCCCCTTCTCTCCCCTTGTCCACCAAGCCAGCCACCTCGTTGTAGAAGGCTGTCAGGTTGGTTAAGCACGATTTGCCCCTCATCAGTCTATGCTGACCGCTCCCCACGAGCTTCTTGTTGTTCGTGCCTTTGGAAATGCTTTCCAGGGGTATTTTCTCTATCAGCTTCCCAGAGCGGAGGTCAGGCTGACATGACCTCCCTGTAGTTCCCTGGATCCTCCTTCTTTCCCTGCTTGAGGACAGGAGCAACATTTGCTCTCTCCCAGTCTTCAGGAACCTCTCGCAGTTGCCACCGTGACCTTTCAAAGATAGACACCAGACGCCGGTGTCCTTCACCTGGGTCCCTCATCTCCCGGGGCGTGAAGCCAACCAGACAGCAGGGTCCTTCACGTCCCAGGAGAGGAAGAAGGAAAAATGAGAAGAGTGGAGAGGGAAAGAACTCAAAGGGCTCCCTCCCCCTTAAGGTCCTCCACGTAGGCCCTCTCCTCATATGGACCCCAGACACCCCCACCCAATAGGGACCCCCTCCCATAGGGACCCCCAACACCATTCCCCATAGGGTCCAAGTCTTCTACATAACCCCGTCACTGGGGCCCTGCACACCCTCTAGGGACACCCCCATTCACCTGACCCCCGGCACCTCATGCCCATAGGGACCCCCCCCCCACCCTATGGGGAATCTCCGATGACCGACCCCCTATAGACCCTCCCCACCATAGGGCCGTGCCTGGGAGGGGGGGGGGGTCCCCTGCGTCTCACAGCCCTTGTGCCCCCACCGATGCCAGAAGAAGCCAGGCAACACCAGGATGCAACACATTCTGTATTTGAGTTATAATTTTTTTCCCCCAGAAATACAGGAAAAAAGGGGGAAGAGGACACAAATCGGGTACAGGAAAGGGGGAAAAAAAAAAAAAAAAAAAGGTTATAACAGAAGAAGATATTTTCCCCCCACCCCTTTTCCCATCCCCTTTTTACCCCCCCAGTTTGGGATCTGGGGCTGGCTGGCTCCACCTGTACTGGGAAGAAAAGTGTTAACAGACCCCAAAACCACCACCCCTTCACCCCAAAACCAGCCCCAGGAGCCTCAGGTCCCCCTTACGATGCCACCCAGAGCCATACCCAGTCCTCCCAGTTTCCGACCAGGACTGGGATCCCCCCTCCCAGGGAGGATGGAGGAAGGGTCAACCCCATCCTGGGCCTCCAGGACCTGGGGCTGTGTTTTGGGGCAAAACCCCTCCATTTGAGGTCAATCGACCAACTCTGGGAAAACTGGATTAATGCCAGGTCTGGGGTAAAACAGGGGTAGCTCCAGAGCTGGGGAAGTCCCTCATCCTCCCCGTATGCCACTGAAAGCCTCACCTTCCTCCCAGTATACCAGAAAACCTCCCCATCCTCCCAGTACACCAGTTAAAGACTGCCATCCTCCCAGTACACCAGTGAATAGCCACCATCCTCCCCCTGTACTAAGGAAAAGTCCCCTTCTTCCCAGGTATACCAGTTAAAACCACCTGTCCTTCCCAGTATACCAGTTAAAAACTGTATTTCTGGTATACTAGTGAAAAAGCAAACCCTGTCCTCCCAGTATACCAGTAACGCTCCTCCATCCTCTCCCAGTAATAGAGCCTTGTCCTCCCAGCTTACCAGTAGAAAAGTGCCTTCCTTACAGTATACCAGTTAAAACTCTCACGTTCTCCTAGTATACCAGTAATAAAGCTCAGTCTTCCCAGTATACCAGCGAAAAAACTCTGTTCTCTCAGCACACCAGTGAAAAGGGGCATTCCTCCCAGCACGCCAGTTAAAAAACGCATTCTCCCAGTATACCAGTGAAAAAGCAGTCTTCCTCCCAGTATACCAGTTAAGAACCACTGTCTTCCCAGTATACCAGTTACAAAAAAAAAAAAAAATTCCCAGTATACGAGTCACTAACCACTATCCTCGCGGTATACCAGTTAAAAACCCACCTTCCTCCCAGCATACCAGTGAAAACCGCCGTCTTGCCAGTATACTTGTTAAAAACCTATCTTCCTCCCAGCATACCAGTTTACCCCTGTCCTCCCAGTACACTACTTAAAAAGGGCGTTACTCCCAGTATAGCAACTAAAAAGCCTGCCTTCCTCCCAGTACACCCGTCCCCCCCCATCCTCCCAGCCCCCCAGTCCCCCCACCCTCCCGCTGACCAAGTGGGGGACGCGCAGCCGCCCCCCCCCCGCCCCCCGGTGCCCCGTGGCCAAGTGTCCACGGCTCAGGGCCAGGGCCTCCAGACATGGCAGGGCGGCCCCGGCAGCCCCCCGCCCTCCCCCGGCGCCTCCTCCTTGGCGCGGCGCCGCCGTGAGTCCTCGTGGCCGCTGGGGCCGCGGCTGGGGCCATCACCGGGGCCATGCTGGGGCCCCAGGCTGGGCCCCCCGACTAGGCCCGAAAGTAGGCCCGAAAGTAGGCCCAAGGCCAGGCCCCAGACCAGGCCCGTAACCATGGTAACCGGGGCACCCGGGGGCCGTCGCCGGGGCAACCCGGGGCCATCGCCGGGGCAACCGGGGCTATTGCCGGGGCAACCGGGGCTGGCGCCGGGGCGGCAGCCAAGGCCACAGTCGGGCCTGTGAGTAGGCCCCAGGCTAGGCCCCCGAGCAGGCCCGAAGTTGTGGTAACCAGGCCCGTAACCATGGTAACCAGGGCAGCTGGGCCCCACCCGCGGCGTGGGCAGTCCGTGGCGGCCGGGGGGCCCGGGGGGTGTCGGCGGGGCTGGCGGCGAGTGGCGGGGGGCAGCTGGCCGTGGGGCCCGGGCCGGGGCAGGGGGGCTCCGCCGGGATGGCCTGCAGGAAGCGGGCGGCACGGGCCAGGCACTCCCGGTAGCCGCTGCGGTAGCGCCGCAGGAACAGCTCCTCCGTCGCCGAGGGCTCTGTGCCAAAGAGAAAGATGGTGACCACCTCCGCCGCCCCCCGCCCCACGCGGCCCCGTTGGCAGCTGCCCGAGAACCCCCAGCGTGGCGTCCCCGGGGGGGCTGTGGGGCAGGGGTGGGGGGTCCCGGTGAGGGCGGGGAAGCCGAGGCACGGACCTGAGAGGGGCTGCGCCCGCAGGAACTGCACCGTTTTCTGCAGGATCTCGGCCTTCTCCACCTTGGGGTTTCGGAGGCGCTGGTGGGGGGGGGGCGGGGGGGAGGGGGGGGAGGGGGGGAGAGAGAGGGGTAGACGGGGTGGGGGTGGGGGGGGACGACACACACGTCACACGAACCGCGACGGCGGGGGGCAGGGTGACGGAACCACCGCAGGGCCCCGACAGCGCTCCCGGAGAGCCGCGAGCAGGGCCCGGGGCGGGGGGGGGGCCCGGTATTGCTCCGATAGTGCCCTGAGAGCGTCACGATAGTGCCACGACAGAGCCCCAAGAGTGCCAGAGTACAGCTCCCTGCTAGTGTCCCGATAGAGCCCCAAGTATCCTGACAGAGCCCCGATAGTGCCACCATAGCGTCCCGACAGTGCCCCAAGAGTATCCCAGTAGTGTCCCAGTTGTGCCCCGACAGACTCCCAATAGCGTCCCGATAATGTCCCGATAGCGTCCCGACAGCGCCCCCCGGTGGGGGAAGGCACCGGGACAAAGCTGTCGTAGTTGCAGTGACAGGCGACAGGCGGGATAACAAGGTGATGATCGCAATGGATGGTCACGAGAGAGCCCCGAGAGAGCCCTGAGCGTCAAGGCAGGGTCACGAGAGAGCCCGCATAATCACAATATGGCCATGACAGAGACCAAATAATTGTGATCGGGTCACAACGGTCATGACAGAGTCCCAATAGATGTGATAGTAACGATAGAGCCCTGATAGCCGTGACAGAGCCCAGCTACAGCTGTAAAAGTCACAACAGAGCCAGAACTGTCATGATAGTTGCAATAATCATGATAGCGCCACAAGAGAGCCTCGACAGAGCCCAACAGAACCCTGAAGGTCATGATAGAGCTGCAATAGTCAAGATAAAGCCGCAACAGAGCCACGATAGTATCGCAACAGAACCATGACAGACCTGTGACAGAGCTGTGATAGTTACAGTAGAGCTCTTACAGAGCCCAAATAGTCATGATAAAGTCGCGATAGTCGCAACAGAGCGAGCTGTGAAGAGCCGCGAGAGTCATGAGCGCGCCACGGCAGAGCTGCGATAGAACTGAGAGCGTGACAGAGCCGCGATAGCGGCAACAGAGCCGCAATGGGCGCGACAGAGCCACGGTGGCGCCGCGATAGTCGCGACGGAGGCGCGCCAGTCGCGATAGAGCCTCACCTCGTCGCAGGTGGCCGCCAGCAGCAGCAGCCGGAGCCGGTCGAGGCTGCGGTTCATGCGGTCGCGACGACGCTTCTCCATGAGCGGCTTCAGGAGCTGCCCGGGGGGAGGGGGCAGAGCGAAAGTGAGCCCCGACCCGGGCCCAACCGGGCCAGGGCCGAACCAGGCCAAACTGGGACGGGACGGGCTGGACTGGGAGCAAACTGGGTTGGGTTAGGGCCCGGACTGGGCCAAACTGGGCCAAAGGCAGAACCAAACTGGGCTGCGGCCGAACTGGGCCGGGGCGAGTTGGGGCCAAACCAGGCCAGGCTGGGGCCAAACTGGGACGGGGTGGCTTGAGCTGGGGTTAAACTGGGCCAAACTGGGACGAGTCTGAACCAGACCGGGCTTGGGGTTAAATGGGACTGGGTTGGGTTGGGACCAGACTGGGCGAGTATGGGGTCAAACCGGGCCAAACTGGGCGAGTATGGGGTCAAACCGGGCCAGACTGGGTGAGTATGGGGTCAAACTGGGCCAGACTGGGCGAGTATGGGGTCAAACTGGGCCAGACTGGGCGAGTATGGGGTCAAACCGGGCCAGACTGGGCGAGTATGGGGTCAAACTGGGCCAGACTGGGCGAGTATGGGGTCAAACTGGGCCAAAGTAGGCGAGTATGGGGTCAAACTGGGCCAGACTGGGCGAGTATGGGGTCAAACCGGGCCAAAGTGGGCGAGTATGGGGTCAAACTGGGCCAGACTGGGCGAGTATGGGGTCAAACCGGGCCAAACCAGCTGGGGACAACCGGGCCAAACTGGGCGAGTATGGGGTCAAACCGGGCCAAACTGGGCGAGTATGGGGTCAAACCAGGCCAAACCAGCTGGGGACAACTGGGCCAAACTGGGCGAGTATGGGGTCAAACTGGGCCAAACTGGGCGAGTATGGGGTCAAACCAGGCCAAACCAGCTGGGGACAACTGGGCCAAAGTGGGCGAGTATGGGGTCAAACTGGGCCAAACTGGGCGAGTATGGGGTCAAACCAGGCCAAACCAGCTGGGGGACAACTGGGCCAAACTGGGCGAGTATGGGGTCAAACTGGCCCAAACCAAGCCTGGGGGCAACCGGGCCAGACCTGGGTGGAGTATGGGGTCAAACTGGGCCAAACCAGGCCTGGGGGCAAGCGGGCCAAACTGGCCAGGCTGGGACCGAACCAGGCCAAACTGGGCTGGGACCAGAAGGGTGGGGGGACAAACGGGGTTGGGATGGGGCTTAACTAGGCCGAACCGGGCCAGGCTGGGGCCGAACCGGGCCAGCTCCAACTCGGTCCAACCAACCTGGACAGGGTTGAACTGAACTGGCCCAGACCAAACTGGACCGGGCCGAACTGGGCCATACTGGACTAGGCTGGCTCAGCAGGAGCAGATCGAACTCAAACAGGCTCGAACCAGGTCCAGCTGAACTGGGCCAAGACAAACGGAGCCCAGTGTGGGCAAGCGGAGCCGAACTGGGGTGAACTGGGCTGATCTGAGCCAACCGAGGCCAAACCGGGTTTGAATCAGGACAAACTGGGGCTGGGTTTAACCAGGCTCGGGTGAACTGGGCCTAGCTGAACCAGACTGGGCTGAACTGGGACAAGTCTGGACTGGGTAGAGCTGAACTGTGTTGGGCTGAGGCTGAGCCAAACCAGGGGTGAACCAGGCCGAACTGGGCTAGAGCAGGTTGAAACAGACCAAACTGGGCCAAACTGGGTCAAACCGGGCCAATATGAGCCAAACCAGGTCAAACTGGGCCAAACTGGGTTGAACTGGGCCAATATTAGCCAAACCAGGATGAACTGGGTCAAGCTGGGCCAAACCGGGTCGAACCAGGCCAATATGAGCCGAACCAGGCCAATATGAGCTGAACTGGGTCAAACTGAGCCAAGTCCTAACTGGCTGAACTGGGTCAAACTGGGCTAAAGCCCAAACAGTGCCAAGTCCTAACTGGATCGAGGTGTGCCAAACTGGGCCAAGCCCAAAGCAGGCTCAACCCAGCCAAGCCCAACCATGGCTGACCTGAGCAAAGCCCTAACTGGGTGGAACTGGGGCCAAACTGGGCTGAATGTGGTCAAGGCCAAACCAGACCAGAAGGGGCCAGACTGGGCCAAATGGGGACAAACCGGGCCAAGCTGACACTGGGCCAAACAGGTCTGAGCCAGTTAAAGTCCAAACTGGGCTGAACTGGGCCAAACTCTAACTTGGATGAACGAGGCCAGACAGGGCTGAACTGGGCCAAATGGGGCCAAACCAGTTAAAGTCTAAGCCAGCCTGAACTGGGCCAAACTGGGCTGAGCTGTGCCAAGCCCAAACTGGGCTGAACCAGGCCAAACCAGTCCGAACCAGTTTAAAGTCCCAACTGGGCTGAACCAGACCAAATCCTAACTGGGATGAACTGGGCCAAACCAGTCTGAACCAGTTAAAAGTCCAAACCATGCTCAACTGGGCTAAGCCCAAACTGGGCTGAACTGGGCCAAACCAGTCTGAACCAGTTAAAGTCTAAACTGGGCTGAACCGGGCCAGACTGGGTTGACCTGGGCCAAGCCCAGACCAGGATGACTGGGCCAAATTGGGCTGAAGTGGGCCAAGCAGGTTCTGAACCAGTTAAAAGTCCAAACTGGGCTGAACCGGGGCCAAGCCCAAACCAGCCTGAGCTGGGCCCAAATGGGTCCAAACTGGTTAAAGTCCCAATCGGGCTGAACCAGGCAAACCCTAACTGAGCTGAGCCGGTTAAAGTCCAAGCCAGGCTGAAGTGGGCCAAAGGGGTCCAAACCAGGCCAAGCCCCAAACCGGGCTGAACTGGGACAAACCTACATCGGCCTGAACCGGGCCAAAGGGGTCTGGAGCAGTTAAAGTCCAAACCAGGCTGAACCAGGCCAAGCCCAGACTGGGATGAACCTGGCCAAATTGGGCTGAGCCAGGCCAAACCCAAACCGAGCTGAACTGATCCAAGCCCAAAGCAGGCTGAACCAGGCCAAACTGGGCTGAACTGGGACAAAACCTACATCGGCCTGAACTGGGCCAAAGGAGTCTGAACCAGTTAAAGTCCAAACCAGGCTAAAAGGGGCCAAACTGGGCTGAGCCAAGCTAAACCCCAAACCGAGCCGAACTGGTCCAAGCCCAAACTGGGTTGAACTGGGACAAACCTAAGTTGGCCTGAGCTGGGCCAAAGGGGTGTGAACCAGTTAAAGCCCAAACTGGGCTGAACCGGGTTAAGCCCAGACCGGGCTGAACAGACCAAAGGGGTCTGAGCCAGGCCAAGCCTGCGCCGAGCTGGGCCAAGCCCAGACCGGGCTGAACCTGGCCAGACCGGGATGAACTGGGCCAGACCGGGATGAACCGGTCAGGCCCAGACCGGGATGAACCGGGCCAGACCGGATGAACCGGGCCAGACCGGGATGAACCGGGTCAGGCCCAGACCGGGCTGAACCAGGCCAGACCGGGATGAACCAGGCCAGACTGGGATGAACCGGGCCAGACTGGGATGAACCGGGCCAGACTGGGATGAACTGGGCCAGACCGGGATGAACTGGGGCCAGACTGGGCTGAGCCGGGCCGAGCCCAGACCGGGCTGAACCAGGCCAGACCGGGATGAACTGGGCCAGACCAGGATGAACCGAGTCAGGCCCAGGATGAACCGAGTCAGGCCCAGACCGGGCTGAACCAGGCCAGACCGGGATGAACCGGGCCAGACCAGGATGAACCAGGCCAGACCGGGATGAACCAGCCAGACCGGATGAACCGGGCCAGACTGGGATGAACCGGGCCAGACCGGGATGAACCGGGCCAGACCGGGATGAACTGGGCCAGACCGGGATGAACCGGGCCAGACCGGGATGAACCGAGTCAGGCCCAGACCGGGCTGAACCAGGCCAGACCGGGATGAACCGGGCCAGACCGGGATGAACTGGGCCAGACCAGGATGAACCGAGTCAGGCCCAGACCGGGCTGAACCAGGCCAGACCGGGATGAACCGGGCCAGACCAGGATGAACCAGGCCAGACCGGGATGAACCAGGCCAGACCGGGATGAACCAGGCCAGACTGGGATGAACCGGGCCAGACTGGGATGAACCGGGCCAGACCGGGATGAACTGGGCCAGACCGGGATGAACCGGGCCAGACCGGGATGAACCGGGCCAGACCGGGCTGAGCCGGGCTGAGCCCAGACCGGGCTGAACCAGGCCAGACCGGGATGAACTGGGCCAGACCGGGCTGAACCAGGCCAGACCGGGATGAACCAGGCCAGACCGGGCTGAACCAGGCCAGACCGGGATGAACCGGGCCAGACCGGGATGAACTGGGCCAGACCGGGCTGAGCCAGGCCGAGCCCAGACTGGGCTGAACCAGGCCAGACCGGGCTGAACTGGGCCAGACCAGGATGAACCGAGTCAGGCCCAGACCGGGCTGAACCAGGCCAGACTGGGATGAACTGGGCCAGACCGGGATGAACCAGGCCAGACCGGGATGAACCAGGCCAGACCGGGATGAACCGGGTCAGGCCCAGACTGGGCTGAACCAGGCCAGACCGGGCTGAACGGGTCAGGCCCAGACCGGGCTGAACCAGGCCAGACCGGGATGAACTGGGGCCAGACCGGGCTGAACCGGGCCAGACTGGGCTGAACTGGGTCAGGCCCAGGCCGGGATGAACCAGGCCAGACCGGGATGAACCGGGCCGATCCCAGACCGGGCTGAACCAGGCCAGACCAGGATGAACCGAGTCAGGCCCAGACCGGGCTGAAGCGGGCCAGACCGGGCTGAGCCGGGTGAGGCCCAGAGCGGGCCGAGCCGGGCCGAAGGGGGCCGAGCCGTGCCGAGCCCAGAGCGGGCCGGGCCGCCGTTACCTTCCTGTCGCTGTGGGGCTCCGCGGCGCTGCTCATGGTGCCGGGGCCGGGCCGGGGCCGGGGCGGGCGGGTCTGGCCCGGGGGTCCCAGCGGGACCCTTTATGGGACCGGGCGGCCCCGCCCCGGGGCGGGGGGCTCGGGCGGAGGGGGCCGGGGGGGAGCGGGGGGTGGGGGCACTGGGAGCACTGGGGGGAGAGCTCTGGGGGCACTGGGGGGGAGGGCTGGGGGCACTGGGGGGAGAGCTGGGGGCACTGGGAGCACTGGGGGGAGGGCTGGGGGCACTGGGAGCACTGGGGGGAGGGCTGGGGGCACTGGGGGGGAGAGCTCTGGGGCACTGGGGGGGAGGGCTGGGGGCACTGGGGGGAGAGCTGGGGGCACTGGGAGCACTGGGGGGAGGGCTGGGGGCACTGGGGGGAGAGCTCTGGTGGCACTGGGAGCACTGGGGGGAGGGCTGGGGGCACTGGGGGCACTGGGAGCACTGGTAGCACTGATGGCACTGGGAGGGGCACTGGTGGCACTGGGAGCGGCACTGGTGGCACTGGGAGCACTGGGGGCACTGGTGGCACTGCTGGCACTGGGGGCACTGGTGGCACTGGGGGCACTGGGAGTACTGGTGGGGCACTGGGAGCAGTGGTGGCACTGGGAGTACTGGGGGGGCACTGGGAGCAGTGGTGGCACTGATAGCACTGGGGGCACTGGTGGCACTGGGAGCACTGGGGGCACTGGGAGTACTGGGGGCACTGGTGGCACTGGGAGCACTGGGGGCACTGGTGGCACTGGGAGCACTGGGGGCACTGGGAGCACTGGGGGCACTGGGGGGGCACTGGTGGCACTGGGAGCACTGGGGGCACTGGTGGCACTGGGAGCAGTGGTGGCACTGGGGGCACTGGGAGCACTGGGGGCACTGGGAGCACTGGTGGCACTGGGGGCACTGGGAGCACTGGTGGCACTGGGAGCAGTGGTGGCACTGGGAGCGCTGGTGGCACTGGGGGCACTGGGAGCACTGGGGGCACTGGGAGTACTGGGGGCACTGGGAGCAGTGGTGGCACTGGTGGCACTGGGAGTACTGGGAGCACTGGGGGGCACTGGTGGCACTGGAGCACTGGTGGCACTGGGAGTACTGGGGCACTGGGAGCACTGGTGGCACTGGGGAGGCTCCGGCCGGACGCCGCCCCCCGGGGGGTGGGGGAGGGGCGGCTCGGCACGAGGCCGCCCGGGCCCCGCGGCCCCTTTGATCCCGCGCGTGGCCGGCACCCGCCGGGGGGGGAGGGGCCGCGGGGCTTCCTTCTCCCCGTGGGAACGGCGGGGGGCGGGGGGCGGGGGCCTGGGAACCAGGGCTCCCGGGTTCTCCCACGGCTGGGGGCGGGGCGGGCTGACACCCCCCCCCCCCCCCGGGACCTTTTGGGCTCATTTCGCGGGGATGTGGGGCTGGAGGGGGGAGGGGCCGGGGTTTGATAGAGGCTGTGAGCCCCCCTCCCCCTCCCCCCCCGCACGGACGCCTGGGGTGGGGGGTGGGGGTGGTGCCAAACGGCGGGGGGGGGAGGTGACAAACGGCCGGAGGTGGGGGGGGGGGGGGAGGGGGCGTCGCGGGTTCCCCGTGCCCGCACGTGCCCACCCCACCCCCACCCCGCTCCCGGACGCCTGGGCCCCCCCCTGGGGGGATGGGGGGGGTCACCGAATGCCCCGGGGGACCCCGGCATCCGGGGGTGTCCCCCACCCCCCCCACCCCCCCCGCCCCCCCCGGCCCAGTCGCGACTCCTCGCCCCCCACGTGGCTGCATCCGGAGCTTTTTATTGCAGGCCCCGCCCCCTGCGCGGCCCGGGCTTCCTATTGGTGGAGGGGGAGAGGGGGGTTCAGCTCCCATTGGGGGGGGGGGGGGTCAGGGCTCTCTGTGGGGCAGCCATGGGGCTGGCCATGGGTCAGGACTGTCCGTGGGGCCGGCTACGGGTCCATCTGTGGGTCAACTCCATCCATGGGGCTGGCCGTGGCTCCATCTGTGGGTCAGCCTGTCCGTGGGTCTGTCCGTGGGGCAGGTCTGTGGCTCAGGTGTGCCTGTGGGGCTGGCCGTGGGCAGGTCCATCCGTGGGGATGTCTGTGGGTCTGTCCGTGGCTTGAGGCTCTCCATGGGGCAGCTGTGGGGCTGCCCGTGGCTCAGGGCCCTTCATGGGTCAGATGGTTCCATGGGGCAGCCATGGGGCAGCTGTGGGTCAGGGCCGTTCGTGGGTCAGGTCTTTCCATGGGGCAGCTGTGGGTCAGGGCCATTCGTGGGTCAGGTCTTTCCATGGGGCAGCCATGGGGCAGCTGCGGGTCAGGGCCGTTCGTGGGTCAGGTCTTTCCATGGGGCAGCCATGGGGCAGCTGCGGGTCAGGGCCGTTCGTGGGTCAGGTCTTTCCATGGGGCAGCCGTGGGGCAGCTGTGGCTCAGGTCTGTCCATGGATCTGTCTGTGGGTCGGGTCTTTCTATGGGGCAGCCATGGGGCTGCGTATGGCTCAGGTCCGTCTGTGGGTCTGTCCGTGGGGCAGGTCTGTGGCTCAGGTGTGCCTGTGGGGCTGGCCGTGGGGCAGGTCCATCCGTGGGTCGGTCTGTGGGTCTGTCCGTGGCTTGAGGCTGTCCACGGGGCAGCCGTGGGGCTGCCCATGGCTCAGGTCCATCCGTGGGTCAGCCAGAGGTGTGTGGGGCGGGCGGGGGGGTGCCTCCGGGCTCGCCGTGGGGGCCAGCGCAGGCACCACTCGCAGGCATTGCGGAACATGCGGAGCCAGGGGGCCTCTGCCCCCCGCGCCGTGGGGCAGCCCCAAGCCGGGGGCCACCAAGGCCACTGCCAGGCGCGCACCCCCCGCTCGGGGTGGGGCATGATGGCCAGGGTGGCGGCCGCAGGGGGGAGCAGAGGGCGGCCACCGCCCCCCCCGAGCCGTTGGGGTTCAGGGGGTACTCGGCCGTGGGGCGCCCACGTCGTCCACGTAGCGCAGGGGGACCAGGCCCCCCGCCAGCGCCGCCGCCAGCCCCCCGGGGTCCCGGAACTGGAACCGGCCTGGGGGGGGGGCACCGATGGGCGTCAGCCAAAGGGTCCCGAGTGCCCCCCAGGGTGTCCTGAGGGCCCCCCCAGCCCGCTGGGCCTCCCGCTGCCCCCCAGTGCTCCCAGCGCCCCCAGTCCTCCCAGTGCCCCCCGTGCTCCCAGCACCCCAGAGCTCCCAGTATCCCCTCTACCCGCCGCGCTCCCAGCACCCCCCGGCGCTGCCCGTCCTCCCCGCGCCCCCCGGCGCCCCCCCCGCCCCGGCGCCCACCTTCACCGTGGGCCACCCAGACGCCCAGGCAGGCGCCCGCCATCCCCCGCAGCATCAGGGCGGGGCCCCGGCTCCACCCTCACGGCCACGAACCGCGACTCGAAGCGTCCGGACAGGTTGGGGGTCAGCGCCACGGCGGGGGGGGCCCCCTCCTCTGCGCCCCACAGCGTCACCGCCCGCCCCCCGGGGGACCCCCCGGGGTGCTGACGCCCATGGGGCATCCCCCCCCCCCCCCAGCCCCCGGAGGATGACATCACACATGGGGACCCCGGAGACACCCCACCCACCACACCATGGGACCACCCCCCCCTCCACCCAAGGACCCCCCCCGCCATGGGCCCCACCCTCCCCATGAGACACCCCCCCAGGGACCCCCACCCATGGAATAACCCCCCCCCCCCCCCCAAGGGATGACATCACCCATGGGTGAGCCCTGCCACGGGTCACACCCTCCCCCCCCCCCCCCCCCGCCTTGCCCAAGGACCACCCCCCCCCACCCATGGGATTCCCCCCCCCCAGAGAGGGACACCCCCCCCAGGACACCCCTCCTCCCATGGGACACCCCCCCCCCCCAAAGCCCCCTCCCACTGGGTGACACCCCCCCTTCCATGGGACTCCCCCCACCAAGCCCCCCAACGGGACCGCCCCCCCCCCCCCGCCGCCGCCAGGACCCTTCCCAAGGGTGTGGGGTCCCCCCCCCTAGGGAGGACATCCCCCATGGGTGCCCCCCACCATGGGACCCCCACCCATGGGTGCCCCTCCGCCACGGGACACCCCCCCCCCCCCCATGGGTGCCCCCCAGCACCCACCGGTGGGGGGCCCGACCCAGCCCAGCAGGGCCAGCAGGCTGGCAGCCGTTGCAGACCCCCAGGCTGAAGGTGTCGGGGCGCCGGGCGGAAGCGGCCCAGGGCCCCCCGCGCCCGCGGGTTGAAGCGCACGGCGGCCGCCCAGCCTGGGGGGGGGAGAAGGGGGGGGGTCAAGGGCACCCCCAAAATGGCGACCCTCAAACTGGGCACCCCACAGCCAGCACGCCCCGCAACCAGCACCCCCAAATGCAGGGCACCCCCCCGCCCCAAAATGGGGACCCTCACACCCAGCACCCCCCGCCCAAAGCTGGCACCCCCAAACCAGAGGCACCCCCACACTGGGCACGCCAACTCCCAGCACCGCCAAACCCAGCACCCCCAAACGGGGCCACCCCCCACCCCCCCAAACTGGGCACCCCAAACCCAGGCATCTCAACACCCAAACCACGGGCACACACCCCCCCCCCCAAAAATGGGGACCCCCCCACCGGGCATCCCAGCATCCCCAGCACCCCAAACCCTGCACCCCCAAAGCTGGCATCCCAAAGCCCGCACCCCCAAACCAAGAGCACCCCAAAATGGGGACACCCCACCCCCCCCCCACTCGGCACCCTGACACTCCTGCAACCAGCACCCCCAAATCAGGGACACCTCCAAAATGGAGCCCCTCACCCACAGCACCCGAACCCTGCACCCCCAAACCCAGCACGCCAGCATCCCCAACACCCAGGACCCCCAAACCAGGGACACCCCAAAACATGAGGCACCTCAAAACCAGGGGCACCCAGAACCAGCGACACCCCAAAACCAAGGGCACCCAAAACCAAGGGCACCCTGAAACAGGGACACCCCAAAACCAGGGTCTCTCAGAAACAGAGACTGCAAAAACAAGGGGCACCCCAAAACCTGGGGTGCCCCAAAACCAGGGACACCCTAACCCAGGGCACCCTGAAAGAGGGACACCCCAAAACCAGGGTCATTCAGAAATAGGTGAACCCCAAAAAGAGGGGCACCTGAAAACCAGGGGCACCCCAGAAACAGGACACCCTAACCCGGGGCACCCCAAAACCTGGGGCGCCCCAAAACCAGGGACACCCTAACCCAGGGCACCCTGAAAGAGGGACACCCCAAAACCAGGGTCATTCAGAAATAGGTGAACCCCAAAAAGAGGGGCACCTGAAAACCAGGGGCACCCCAGAAACAGGACACCCTAACCCGGGGCACCCCAAAACCTGGGGCGCCCCAAAACCAGGGACACCCTAACCCAGGGCACCCTGAAAGAGGGACACCCCAAAACCAGGGTCATTCAGAAATAGGTGAACCCCAAAAAGAGGGGCACCTGAAAACCAGGGGCACCCCAGAAACAGGACACCCTAACCCGGGGCACCCTAAAAGAGGGACACCCCAAATGCAGGCTCACCCCGGCAGTGACCCTCCAACCCCAGGGTCCCCCAAAACGCCCCCGTGTCGGGGTACAGAGCCCCCGGGGGTCCCCCCGCAAACCACCCCCAGGCGCGAAATGGGGGCGGGGGGCGCACCCCGAATTCTCACCCTTGGCGGAGCCCAGGACGTCGGCGTAGCTGAACCCCCCCACGAAGACGAGGCCGCGGAAGCCATCGAGGGTGGCGGAGCCCGAGCACAGGTCCTCCGTCGTCACGTCCCACACCTGGGAGCACCCGCACGCCTGGGTCCCCGGGGCCACCGAGCCCCCGGACGCGGCGGGGGGGACCCGGGGCACGGACACCCCCCCCCGGGCGCCTGGGTGCCCCAGGATATGGGTGGGGGTCCCCGGACGCCTCACCTGGAAGCCGGCCATGACGAAGGCAGCCGCCATCTCGCGGTCCCCGTTGCTGCCCTCCTCCCGCAGCACGGCCACGCGCGGCCCCGGCAGCTCTGGGGGCACCGCTGTCACCCCCGGCGTCGGGGGACCCCCAGAGCCCCCGGCCCCCAGAGCCCCATGGTCCCACAGCCCCCCACGATCCCACAGACCCCCATCACCCCCATGTTATCCCAGACCCCCATGACCCTCAAGACCCCCATGGCCCTCCAGACCCCCATGACCCTCAAGACCCCTATGACCTCCAAGCCCCCCATGACTTTCCAGACCCCCATGACCCTCAAGACCCCTATGACCTCCAAGCCCCCCATGACTTTCCAGACCCCCATGACCCTCAAGACCCCTATGACCTCCAAGCCCCCCATGACTTTCCAGACACCCATGACCCTCAAGACCCCTATGACCTCCAAGCCCCCCATGGCCCTCCAGACCCCCATGACCCTCAAGACCCCTATGACCTCCAAGCCCCCCATGGCCCTCCAGACACCCATGACCCTCAAGACCCCTATGACCTCCAAGCCCCCCATGGCCCTCCAGACCCCCATGACCCTCAAGACCCTTATGTCCTCCAAGCCCCCCATGACTTTCCAGACCCCCATGACCCTCAAGACCCCTATGACCTCCAAGCCCCCCATGACTTTCCAGACACCCATGACCCCCATGATCCCACAGACGCCCATCACCCCCACATTCTCCCAGACCCCCATCATCCCCCATGTCTCTCCAGACCCCCATGACCCTCAAAACCCCCATAACCTTCCAGACCCCCATGGCCCCCCATGTCCCTCCAGACCCCCATGGCCCTCCAGACCCCCATGACCCTCAAGACCCCCATGACTTACCAGACCCCCATGGCCCCCCAGACCCCCATGGCCCCCCCAGATCCCCATGACCCCATGTCCCCCCATGACCTCCCAGCCCCCCCGTGTCCCCCCATCCCCTCACCCATGTGCCGGAGCAGGGGGGGCTCTTCATAGGGGTCGAAGGTGAGGGTGAAGGTGGGTCCCTGGCGCCGGCGCAGACCGGCCTCCTCCTGGGCCACACAGTCCACGGCTGCCTGCTCCCGCTCCAGCCGGAAGCTGGTCTCCTCCCAGAGCCCCCGCAGGTCCCCCACGGGCTCGGACAGCACAGACACGCCTGCCACCATCACCTCAACCTGCCATGGGGACACGGGCATGGTGAGGGACATGGCCACCATCACCTCAACCTGCCATGGGGACACGGGCATGGTGAGGGACATGGCCACCATCACCTCAACCTGCCATGGGGACACGGGCATGGTGAGGGACATGGCCACCACCATGGCCACCACCACCTCAACCTGCCATGGGGACACGGGCATGGTGAGGGACATGGCCACCACCATGGCCACCACCACCTCAACCTGCCATGGGGACACGGGCATGGTGAGGGACATGGCCACCACCACCTCAACCTGCCATGGGGACACGGGCATGGTGAGGGACATGGCCACCACCATGGCCACCACCACCTCAACCTGCCATGGGGACACGGGCATGGTGAGGGACATGGCCACCACCATGGCCACCACCACCTCAACCTGCCATGGGGACACGGGCATGGTGAGGGACATGGCCACCACCACCTCAACCTGCCATGGGGACACGGGCATGGTGAGGGACATGGCCACCACCATGGCCACCACCACCTCAACCTGCCATGGGGACACGGGCATGGTGAGGGACATGGCCACCACCACCTCAACCTGCCATGGGGACACGGGCATGGTGAGGGACATGGCCACCATCACCTCAACCTGCCATGGGGACACGGGCATGGTGAGGGACATGGCCACCATCACCTCAACCTGCCATGGGGACACGGGCATGGTGAGGGACATGGCCACCATCACCTCAACCTGCCATGGGGACACGGGCATGGTGAGGGACACGGCCACCACCATGGCCACCATCACCTCAACCTGCCATGGGGACACGGGCATGGTGAGGGACGTGGCCACCATCACCTCAACCTGCCATGGGGACACGGGCATGGTGAGGGACATGGCCACCACCATGGCCACCATCACCTCAACCTGCCATGGGGACACGGGCATGGTGAGGGACATGGCCACCATCACCTCAACCTGCCATGGGGACACGGGGGCGGTCAGGGACGTGGCCACTACCACGGCCATCACTATGGCCACCGCCATCCCCACCTGCAGCAGGACACAGGGACACAGGCATGGTAAGGGACACAGCTGTGGCCACCTCCTGTCCCCCCAGGACGCCACGGGGACGCATATGCAGGTCCACATCCTCAGTCACCTCCCGTGCCCACAGGGCCAGCTAGGGCCCCCCCGCCACCCCCACGTCCCCATGTCCCCTCACCATGGCGTCGGGCCCGTAGGGGCCGCTGTGGCCAATGGGGACGCAGCGCACGCCGGCCTCCTGATAGCGGCGGCAGACGTCCACGCTGGTGCCCACCGGCACCTCCAGCACCAGCCCCGGCTCCTCCGCGAACAGCACGGCCAGTGCTATGGGGACAAGGGACGCGGGCGTGGAAGACGGTGACATGGGACATCAGACACGGAGACACGGGAGGTGAGGGCGTGGGGACGTGGGGCCATGGGATAACGGGGACAGGGGGACATGAGGACACGGGGTTGGGGGACGTGGGGCCAGGGGACATGGGACATAGGAACGTGAGGACATGGGGATATTGGACATGGGGACATGGCACATAGGGGACATGGGGACTTGGGGACGTGGGGACGTGGGGACGTGGAGATGTGGGGATGTGGGGACAAGGGACATAGGAACACGGGGACTTGGGGACGTGAGGACATGGGGATATTGGACATGGGGACATGGCACATAGGGGACATGGGGACTTGGGGACGTGGGGACGTGGGGTTGTGGGGACGTGGGGACGTGGGGACGTGGGGATGTGGGGATATTGGACATGGGGACATGGCACATAGGGGACATGGAGACATGGGGACGTGGGGATGTGGGGACGTGGGGACGTGGGGACGTGGGGACGTGGGGACGTGGGGACGTGGGGACGTGGGGATGTGGGGACGTGGGGCCAGGGGACATGGGACATAGGAACGTGAGGACATGGGGATATTGGACATGGGGACATGGCACATAGGGGACATGGAGACATGGGGACGTGGGGACGTGGGGACGTGGGGACGTGGAGATGTGGGGACGTGGGGACGTGGGGACGTGGAGATGTGGGGACGTGGGGATGTGGGGACAAGGGACATAGGAACACGGGGACTTGGGGACGTGGGGACGTGGGGATGTGGGGATGTGGGGATGTGGGGATATTGGACATGGGGACATGGCACATAGGGGACATGGCACATAGGGGACATGGAGACATGGGGACGTGGGGACATGGAGACGTGGGGACGTGGGGACGTGGGGACGTGGGGATGTGGGGATGTGGGACATAGGAACGTGAGGACATGGGGATATTGGACATGGGGACATGGCACATAGGGGACATGGAGACATGGGGACGTGGGGACGTGGGGAAGTGGGGACGTGGGGACGTGGAGATGTGGGGACGTGGGGACGTGGGGACTTGGGGACGTGGGGATGTGGGGACGTGGAGATGTGGGGATGTGGGGACAAGGGACATAGGAACACGGGGACTTGGGGACGTGGGGACGTGGGGATGTGGGGACGTGGGGATGTGGGGATGTGGGGACGTGGGGACGTGGGGACGTGGGGACATGGGGACAAGGGACATAGGAACACGGGGACTTGGGGGCGTGGGGATGTGGGGATGTGGGGACGTGGGGACGTGGGGATGTGGGGACGTGGGGATGTGGGGATGTGGGGACGTGGGGGACGTGGGGACATGGGGACAAGGGACATAGGAACACGGGGACTTGGGGACGTGGCACATGCGGCCATGGGGACAGGGGGCCATGGGGCCATGGGGCCGTGGGGATGCGGGGACATGGGACGTGAGGACAGGGGGACACAGGACATCTGGACGTGGGGGACAGGAGGACACGGGGCATGAGACACAGGGACATGGGAGGTGGGACCTGGGGTGAGGGCTCTCGGGGGGTTCCTGGGGGTTCCCCAAGATGGGGAGGTCCCAGAGGGGGTTCCCGGGGGTGGGGGGTCCCGGGGTGTCCCCAGGTGGTGGCGGGGGCGTGGCCGTGACTCACGAGAGGCGTCACGGGGGACGGTGGCAATGTCCCCCCGGAGGCCGCAGTTGCCGGCGAAGGCCATCTCCAGCAGGCAGCCCAGCAGCCCCCCGTCGCTCACGTCGTGGCCCGCGCTCAGCCCCCGCTCTGAGGCGCAGCGTCAGGCCCCGCCCCCGCGCCCCCCCGGCCCCCACCCACACCCCGCACCCCCCCCCCCGGTCACCCCAGGTCTTCCGTACCCACCCCGGGGTCACCCTGCGTCACCCAGGGTCACCCCAGGTCCCCTGCCCCCCCTGCAGCCCAAACCTCTCCCCTGCACCCCAACCCACACCCCCCCAAAACTCCCTGCACCCCAAATCGCCCCCGCACCCCAAATCCCCCCTGCACCCCAAATGTCCTTCACCCCCAAATCCCCCCTGCACCCCAAATCCCCCCTGCACCCCAAATCTCCTTCACCCCCAAATCCCCCCTGCACCCCAAATCCCCCCTGCACCCCAAATCTTCTTCACCCCCAAATCCCCCCTGCACCCCAAATCTCCTTCACCCCCAAATCGCCCCTGCACCCCAATCCCCCCCCACCCCAAAATACCCCAAATCCCTCCACCCCCATCCCCCCACGGCACCCCAAATCCCTCCCACACCCCAAATCCCCCCACTCCCCTCCAGGCTCCCCTTTTCCCCCGGCCCCCCGGGGTCCCCCCCCAGCACCCACCTTCGATGAGGCGCTGGGTGACGCGGAAGGCGGCGGCCAGCACCCCGGGGTCCTCCAGGTCGGGGCAGGCGTCCCCCAGCTGCGAGAAGACCTGGGCCAGGGCGCTGCCCCCCAGCCGGTGCCCGCCCCGGGCTCAGCTGCACCCACAGCAGGGCTCCTGGGGGACCCCGAAATCCATGGGGGGGGTACAGCACCCAAAGGTGCCCCCAAAGGCACCCCAACCCCTCCCACGAGTCACAGCACCCCAAAACATCCCCAGGGTGCCACCACACCCCCACACTACCCTAAAACCCTCTTAGGCACCCCAAAATCCATGGGGAGTCCCAACCCCCTGCGAGCACCCCAAAACTTCCCAGGGTTCACAGCAGGGCTTCTGGGGGACCCCAAAATCCAGGGAGGAGGTACAGCACCCCAAAGGCACCCCAACCCCTCCCACGAGTGACAGCACCCCAAAACATCCCCAGCTTCCCCCAGAGGTGTCACCACGCCCCCACACTACCCTAAAACCCTCATGGGCACCCCAAAACCCATGGAGGGTCCCAACCCCCTTGCAGCACCCCAAAATGCATCCAGGGATCCCAGCCTGCCCCCAGGGTACCCCAAAACCTCCGTGAGGATGGCCCTGGTTCCCCTGAGGGCACCCCACCCACCCCCAGGGTTCAGGGTACCCCCAAAACCCTTATGGGGTGGTTCTGGCTCCCCGAGGGCACCCCAAAAGCCCCCAGGGTTCAGCCCCCCCCCAGGGCACCCCAAAACCCCCCCGGGGGCACTGACCTTTGCCATCAGGACACTTGAGGTCGGGTGTGACGGTGGCCGTGATGTCAGGGCAGACAGCGTAGGCAGAGACCACCAGGGTGCCTGCGCAGGGGTCAAGAGGTCACAGGGGTCACCAGGGGGCTGGGGGTCATGGGGGACTTGGGGGGTCACAGTGGGGCACCCATGGCCAGGAGTCGGGGGTGGTGGCACCTATGGGTCACAGCGCCAAGGTGGTAGCACCCATGAGCCATCGTGGTGGTGGTGGCACCCACGGGTCCTGGTGCTGTGGCACCCATGACCCATCATCGTGGTCGGTGGCACCCAAAACCCATTGTCGCGGTGGTGGCACCCACGGGTCCTAGCGCAATGGCACCCATGACCCATCATCGTGGTCGGTGGCACCCAAAACCCATTGTCGCGGGTGGTGGCACCCATGGGTCCTAGCACAGTGGCACCCATGACCCATCATCGTGGTCGGTGGCACCCAAAACCCATTGTCACGGTGGTGGCACCCATGGGTCCTGGTGCTGTGGCACCCATGACCCATCATCGTGGTCGGTGGCACCCAAAACCCATTGTCGCGGGTGGTGGCACCCATGGGTCCTAGCGCAATGGCACCCATGACCCATCATCGTGGTCGGTGGCACCCAAAACCCATTGTCGCGGTGGTGGGCACCCACGGGTCCTAGCGCAATGGCACCCATGACCCATCATCGTGGTCGGTGGCACCCAAAACCCATTGTCACGGTGGTGGCACCCATGGGTCCTAGCGCAATGGCATCCATGACCCATCATCGTGGTCGGTGGCACCCAAAACCCATTGTCGCGGTGGTGGCACCCATGGGTCCTAGCACAATGGCATCCATGACCCATCATCGTGGTTGGTGGCACCCAAAACCCATTGTCACGGTGGTGGCACCCATGGGTCCTAGCGCAATGGCATCCATGACCCATCATCGTGGTCGGTGGCACCCAAAACCCATTGTCGCGGTGGTGGCACCCATGGGTCCTAGCACAATGGCATCCATGACCCATCATCGTGGTTGGTGGCACCCAAAACCCATTGTCGCGGTGGTGGCACCCATGGGTCCTGGTGCTGTGGCACCCATGACCCATCATCGTGGTCGGTGGCACCCAAAACCCATTGTCGCGGTGGTGGCACCCACGGGTCCTAGCGCAATGGCACCCATGACCCATCATCGTGGTTGGTGGCACCCAAAACCCATTGTCGCGGTGGTGGCACCCACGGGTCCTGGTGCTGTGGCACCCATGACCCATCATCGTGGTCGGTGGCACCCAAAACCCATTGTCGCGGTGGTGGCACCCACGGGTCCTAGCGCAATGGCACCCATGACCCATCATCGTGGTTGGTGGCACCCAAAACCCATTGTCGCGGTGGTGGCACCCACGGGTCCTGGTGCTGTGGCACCCATGACCCATCATCGTGGTCGGTGGCACCCAAAACCCATTGTCGCGGTGGTGGCACCCACGGGTCCTAGCGCAATGGCACCCATGACCCATCATCGTGGTCGGTGGCACCCAAAACCCATTGTCGCGGTGGTGGCACCCATGGGTCCTGGTGCTGTGGCACCCATGACCCATCATCGTGGTCGGTGGCACCCAAAACCCATTGTCGCGGTGGTGGCACCCATGGGTCCTGGTGCTGTGGCACCCATGATCCATCATCGTGGTCGGTGGCACCCAAAACCCATTGTCGCGGTGGTGGCACCCACGGGTCCTAGCGCAATGGCACCCATGACCCATCATCGTGGTTGGGTTAGCGCAATGGCACCCATGACCCATCATCGTGGTCGGTGGCACCCAAAACCCATTGTCGCGGTGGTGGCACCCATGGGTCCTAGCACAGTGGCACCCATGACCCAGCATCATGGTGGTGACACCCCCGGGTTCCTCTCCCACGGCAGCGGCCGTGGCACCCATGACCCCACGCTACGCCGGCAGCACCCGCCACCCCGCCCCGACAGCGGGACTCACCGGGTGCCAGGACAGTTTCGGTGCCGACGCGGGCGGCCATGCTGAGCGAGTCCTTGCCCCCGTCGATGGCCACGCCCAGGCGGTGCAGGAGCCCCACCAGCCCCTCGCACGCCGCCACCAGCGCCCCTCCCTCCGCCCCCGTCTTCGCTCCCCACATCCAGTTCCCCGAGCACTTCACGTCCTGGGGACACCGGAGACACCGGGGGGGGTGCAGAGAAAACGGGGACACGGGGGGGTGGGAGGACACCGGGACCATGGAGGAGGGACGTGGGGATGCAGGGAGCAAAGGGGACACGGGGACACAAAAGGACAGAGGAAAGGGGGGGAGAGGGGACAGGTCAGAGCCAGCACATGGCCCAGCCCCCTCCTGCCACCCTCAACCCCCAAAATTGCCCCCTGGTAGCCCCCAACCTCCCCCGTCACCTCCCACCCCCAGCCATGGCAGTCTCAACGGCCGTGGCACGGTGCCCATGGCCGTGCCATGGCTCCGGTGACCATGACGTGGCACTGGTGACAACAGCTTGGCCCCCATGGCAGTGCCACACCATGGTGGTCCCCCTTGGTCACGCTATGGCCACGCCATGGTCCCCCTTGGCCACAGCGTGGTCATGCTATGGCACCTGTAGCCATGGCCGTAAGCGTGCCATGGCCCCACAGCCCCATCTTATAGCCGCATCATGGCCCTGGCGTGGCAAGGACGTGGCAGTGGCATGACTGTGACGTGGCTGTGACGTGGCCACTCTACTACGGCGCGGCCGTCCCATAGCCGTGCCATGACCACGCCATTGCTGCCACAGCTACGCCGTGGCCTTGCCGTAGAGGCCACGTGGAAGCCACGTCACTGCTCCCGCAGCCATCCCGTGGCCTTGCCGTGGCGCGGCCACCCCGTAGCCATGCCACCACCACGTCGTTGCTCCCAAAGCCGTAGCCATGGCACAGCCTTGCCGCGGCAGTGGCACGGCCCCTGTGGCACGGCCGTGCCGTAGCCGTGCCATCACCACGTCACCGCTCCCGCAGGCGCCCCACGGCCGCGCCGCGGCATCAGCGCGGTGGCAGCGGTGCGGTCGGTACTCACGCGCAGGTCGGTGATGCGGGCAAAGACAAGGTTGGTGAGGGCCTCGGTGAGGGCCAGGCGGGCGCCGGCGGCCGGGTCCAGCAGGCCCTTGATGGGCTGCTCCCCCAGCGCCGTGGCCGCCCCCACCGTGTCGAAGTGGGACAGGGCCACCACGGCCACGTCAGCCAGCGGCGTGTGCAGGGGCCCCACGCACTGCTGCTGGGCCACCAGCCCCGTCACCGAGCGGTCCACCTGCCCCGGGGACAGCGGCGTCAACGGGGGACACGGGCTGGGAGGTGGCCACGGGGACGGGCTTGGGGGGACAGGGCTGGGCACATGGATGGGACACATGTGGCGGGACAGGGACACGGGCCGGGACATTTCCCAGGGAGCCGTATTGACTGGGGGACACGGAGTGGGACGCGTCATGGAGGGATGCGGGGTGGGACGTGGGGGACATGGACACACTGGGAGGAGCGTCAGGGGCACGGAGGGGGATCGGTGACATGGAAGGGACTGGTGACGCAGAGAGGGATCGGTGACACGGAGAGGGATCGGTGACACGGAAGGGATCGGTGACATGGAGAGGGATCGGTGACACGGAGAGGGATTGGTGAAATGGAGAGGGATCGGTGACACGGAAGGGATCGGTGACATGGAGAGGGATCGGTGACACGGAGAGGGATTGGTGAAATGGAGAGGGATCGGTGACATGGAGAGGGATCGGTGACACGGAAGGGATCGGTGACATGGAGAGGGATCGGTGACATGGAGAGGGATCGGTGACACGGAAGGGATCGGTGACATGGAGAGGGATCGGTGACATGGAGAGGGATCGGTGACACGGAAGGGATCGGTGACATGGAGAGGGATCGGTGACACGGAAGGGATCGGTGACATGGAGAGGGATCGGTGACATGGAGAGGGATCGGTGACACAGAAGGGATCGGTGACATGGAGAGGGATCAGTGGCACAGAAGGTATCAGTGACACGGAGAGGGATCGGTGACACGGAAGGGATCAGTGACATGGAGAGGGATTGGTGACATGGAGAGGGATCGGTGACATGGAGAGGGATCGGTGACACGGAGAGGGATCGGTGACACGGAAGGGATCGGTGACATGGAGAGGGATCGGTGACACAGAAGGTATCAGTGGCACGGAGAGGGATCGGTGACATGGAGAGGGATCGGTGACATGGAAGGGATCGGTGGCACGGAGAGGGATTGGTGACATGGAGAGGGATCGGTGGCACGGAAGGGATGGGTGACATGGAAGGGATTGGTGACATGGAAGGGATCGGTGACATGGAGAGGGATCGGTGGCACGGAGAGGGATTGGTGACATGGAGAGGGATCGGTGGCACGGAAGGGATGGGTGACATGGAAGGGATTGGTGACATGGAAGGGATCGGTGACATGGAGAGGGATCGGTGGCACGGAGAGGGATTGGTGACATGGAGAGGGATCGGTGGCACGGAGAGGGATCGGTGACACGGAAGGGATCGGTGACACGGAAGGGATGGGTGACATGGAAGGTATCGGTGGCACAGAGGGGATCGGGCACATGGAGGGGACCGTGGCCACCACGCGGGTTGGGGACACAGAGGGGATCGGGCACATGGAGGGGTCCGTGGCCAAGTGGGTTGGGGACATGGAGGGGACCGGGGACATGGAGGGGACCGTGGCCACCACATGCGTTGGGGACATGGAGGGGATTGGTGGCACAAGGAGACTGGGGACGTGGAGGGGACCACAGCCACTAAGTGGGTTGGGGACACGGAGGTGCGTGGGGACACGGAAGGGATCGAGAACGTGGATGGACCACGGCCAGCAAGTGGGCTGGGGCCACGGAGGGGACGGGGGCCAGGGAGGGGACCACGACCGCCAGGGATGCGGGTACAGGGGGGCCCGGTGGCCCAGGGGGCTCATGGCCAGGGCTGGGGGGGGGGGGGGAGGCCACGAGGGGACGTGGGGGGCCATGGGGGGAGGTGGGGGGCCACAGGGGGCCATGGGGTCCACGGGGGGTGCGGGTACCTTGTTGGTGAGGTAGCGCTTGCTGGCCACGGCCGGGAGCCGCAGCACCCGCTCCAGCGCCTGCCGCACCGACAGCCCCGGGGGCAGGGCCAGCGGGCGCAGGGTGGGGGGCACCCGCTGCAGCACAAACTCCTGGGGGACACGGGGAGGGGGGTCCCATCACCGTGGGGGTCCCCATCCCCATCGGGTGTCCCCGTTCCCAACTGGGGGGTCCTCATCAACATGGGGGGTCCCATCCCCATTGGGGGGTCTCTGGGGGGGCCCCCATCATCATGGAGGTCCCCATCCCCATTGGGCGACCCCATTCCCAACTAGGGGGTCCTCATCCCCATTGGGGGGTCCCCATCACTGTGGCAGTCCCCATCCCCATTGGGTGTCCCCATTCCCAACTGGGGGGGTCCTCATCAACATGGGGTTCCCATCCCCATTGGGGGGTCCCTATTGGGGGGGTCCCCATCACCATGGGGGTTCCCATCCCCATTGGGTGACCCCATTCCCAACTGTGCTGTCCCCATCCCCATTGGGGGGTCCCCATCACCATTTGGGGGTCCCCATCCCCATTGGGTGACCCCATTCCCAACTGGGGGGATCCCCATTATCGGGGGGGGTCCCATCACCACTGGGGGGTCCCCATCATCATGGAGGTCCCCATCCCCATTGAGTGTCCCCATTCCATCTGGGGGGTCCCCATCCCCATTGGGGGGTCACCATCATCATGGGGGTCCCCGTTCCCAACTGGGGGTTCCCCATTATCATGGGGGTTCCCATCACCATTGGGGGGGTCCCATTCCCATTGGGGGGTCCCTATCAGCATGGGGGTCCCCATTCCCAACTGGGCTGTCCCCATCCCCACTGGGGGACCCCCATCACCATGGTGGGCCCCACCTTCCTCGGGTGTCTCCATTCCCAACTGGGGGGGGTCCCCTCCCTACTGGGGGGCTCCCCAACATCCCAGGGGTGTCCCTCAGGTCCCAGCCCCTGGGGTGACCACAGTGGGTCCCCCCAGGGGTCACCTGCCCCCTGCCCCCCCTCACCTTGCGGGGCATCTTGCCCAGCACCCACTCGAGCTCCAGGTTGACAGGGGTGGGCAGCCCCTCGTGGGACCCCCCCTCGGGCACCGGCGCCTCCAGGTCATCCACCAGCACAATCTGGGGGGGTTGGGGGGGTGAGCAGGGCCAGGGCACCCCCAAAACAGCCCCCCCAGGGACCTTCCTGGTCCCCAGGGACCCCAAAAGGAGGCCAAGAACCCCCCAAAACTCCCCCTGCCCGACAGGGACCCCCAAAAGCCGCCCCTGGGGACCTCCCTGTGTCCCTCAACCTCCCCAGGTCCCTCCAGGTCCCCGTGTCCTGGCCCCACGGCCCCACATCCCCCCCATGTCCCCATGTCTCGCCATGTCCCCATGTCCCATGTCCCCACGGTGTCCCCACATGTCCCGGCATCCCTATGTCCCATGTCCCCATGTCCCCGTGTCCTCATGTCCCATCTCCCCATCTCCCCATATCCCCATCTCCCCATGTCCCATGTCCCCACGGTGTCCCCACGTCCCGGCATCCCTATGTCCCATGTCCCCATGTCCCCGTGTCCCCATCTCCCAATCTCCCCATATCCCATGTCCCACATCCCCATGGTGTTCCCACATGTCGCAGCATCCCTGTGTCCCACGTCCCCATGACCTCCATGTCCCCATGACCTCCAAGTCCCATGTCCCATCTCCCCATCTCCCCATCTCCCCATGTCCCCATGTCCCCATATCTCCATGTCCCGAAGTGTCCCCACATGTCCCCATGACCTCCATGTCCCCATGTCCCATGTCCCCACGGTGTCCCCACATGTCCCGGCATCCCTATGTCCCATGTCCCCATGTCCCCGTGTCCTCATGTCCCATCTCCCCATCTCCCCATATCCCCATCTCCCCATGTCCCATGTCCCCACGGTGTCCCTACGTGTCCTGGCATCGCTGTGTCCCATGTCCCCATGACCTCCATGTCTCCATGTCCCATGTCCCATCTCCCCATCTCCCCACGTCCCCATGTCCCGAAGGTGTCCCCACATGTCCCCATGTCCCCACATCTCCCCACGGCCCCATGTCCCGAAGGTGTCCCCACATGTCCCCATGTCCCCATCTCCCCACGTCCCCCATGTCCCAAAGGTGTCCCCACATGTCCCCATGTCCCCACATCTCCCCACGTCCCCATGTCCCACACTCCCATGTCCCCATGTCCCCATCTCCCCATGTCCCCATGTCCCAAAGGTGTCCCCACATCTCCCCATGTCCCCATCTCCCCACGTCCCCCATGTCCCAAAGGTGTCCCCACATGTCCCCATGTCCCCATCTCCCCACGTCCCCATGTCCCAAAGGTGTCCCCACATGTCCCCATGTCCCCATCTCCCCACGTCCCCATGTCCCGAAGGTGTCCCCACATCTCCCCATGTCCCCATCTCCCCACGTCCCCATGTCCCGAAGGTGTCCCCACATGTCCCCATGTCCCCATCTCCCCACATCCCCCATGTCCCACACTCCCATGTCCCCATGTCCCAAAGGTGTCCCCACATCTCCCCATGTCCCCATCTCCCCACGTCCCCATGTCCCGAAGGCGTCCCCACATGTCCCCACATCTCCCCACGTCCCCATGTCCCGAAGGTGTCCCCCACATCTCCCCATGTCCCCACATCTCCCCACGTCCCCATGTCCCAAAGGTGTCCCCACATGTCCCCATGTCCCCATCTCCCCACGGCCCCATGTCCCAAAGGTGTCCCCACATCTCCCCATGTCCCCATCTCCCCACGGCCCCATGTCCCAAAGGTGTCCCCACATCTCCCCATGTCCCCATCTCCCCACGGCCCCATGTCCCGAAGGTGTCCCCACATCTCCCCATGTCCCCATCTCCCCACGTCCCCATGTCCCAAAGGTGTCCCCACATGTCCCCATGTCCCCATCTCCCCACGTCCCCATGTCCCAAAGGTGTCCCCACATCTCCCCATGTCCCCATCTCCCCACGGCCCCATGTCCCGAAGGTGTCCCCACATCTCCCCATGTCCCCATCTCCCCACGTCCCCATGTCCCGAAGGTGTCCCCACATGTCCCCATGTCCCCATCTCCCCACGTCCCCATGTCCCAAAGGTGTCCCCACATCTCCCCATGTCCCCATCTCCCCACGTCCCCATGTCCCGAAGGTGTCCCCACATGTCCCCATGTCCCCATCTCCCCACGGCCCCATGTCCCGAAGGCGTCCCCACATGTCCCCATCTCCCCATCTCCCCACGTCCCCATGTCCCGAAGGCGTCCCCACATGTCCCCATCTCCCCATCTCCCCACGGCCCCATGTCCCGAAGGTGTCCCCACATGTCCCCATGTCCCCATCTCCCCACGGCCCCATGTCCCGAAGGTGTCCCCACATGTCCCCATGTCCCCATCTCCCCACGTCCCCACCTCCCGCGTCCCCACATCTCCCCACGTCCCCATGTCCCGAAGGTGTCCCCACATGTCCCCATGTCCCCATCTCCCCACGGCCCCATGTCCCGAAGGTGTCCCCACATGTCCCCATGTCCCCATCTCCCCACGTCCCCACCTCCCGCGTCCCCACATCTCCCCACGTCCCCATGTCCCGAAGGTGTCCCCACATGTCCCCATGTCCCCATCTCCCCACGTCCCCATGTCCCGAAGGTGTCCCCACATGTCCCCATGTCCCCACATCTCCCCACGTCCCCATGTCCCGAAGGTGTCCCCACATGTCCCCATGTCCCCATCTCCCCACGTCCCCATGTCCCGAAGGTGTCCCCACATGTCCCCATGTCCCCATCTCCCCACGTCCCCATGTCCCACACTCCATGTCCCCATGTCCCGAAGGTGTCCCCACATCTCCCCATGTCCCCATCTCCCCACATCCCCATGTCCCGAAGGTGTCCCCACATCTCCCCATGTCCCCATCTCCCCACATCCCCAT
Organism: Pelecanus crispus; assembly: GCF_030463565.1. NCBI lineage: Eukaryota > Metazoa > Chordata > Aves > Pelecaniformes > Pelecanidae > Pelecanus > Pelecanus crispus. Next base: position 11,670 of record NW_027461499.1, on the reverse strand, counting down.
GTCCCACACTCCCATGTCCCCATGTCCCCATCTCCCCACGTCCCCATGTCCCAAAGGTGTCCCCACATCTCCCCATGTCCCCATCTCCCCACGTCCCCATGTCCCACACTCCCATGTCCCCATGTCCCCACATCTCCCCACGTCCCCATCTCCCCACGTCCCCATGTCCCGAAGGCGTCCCCACATGTCCCCATGTCCCCATCTCCCCACGTCCCCATGTCCCGAAGGTGTCCCCACATCTCCCCATGTCCCCATCTCCCCACGTCCCCATGTCCCACACTCCCATGTCCCCATGTCCCAAAGGTGTCCCCACATGTCCCCATGTCCCCATCTCCCCACGGGCCCCATGTCCCGAAGGCGTCCCCACATGTCCCCCATCTCCCCATCTCCCCACGTCCCCATGTCCCGAATCCCGAAGGCGTCCCCACATCTCCCCATGTCCCCATCTCCCCACGGCCCCATGTCCCGAAGGTGTCCCCACATCTCCCCATGTCCCCATCTCCCCACGTCCCCACCTCCCACGTCCCCACCTCCTCGCACCCCGCTGCGATCGCCCCGCGCCCCTTACCCGCCCGTCCCCGGTGATGGTCCCCACCACGCAGAGGGGGCAGCGCTCGCGGGCGGCCAGGCGCCGCAGCAGCCCCAGCCCGGGGGGCCGCACCAGCAGCGCGTTCGACTCCTGGTACTCGGCCCCCCACAGCTCCAGCACGCTCAGCGTCGGGTCCCCCCGCTGCCACCCGCCGCGTCAGCAGGGCAGGGGGCACCGGGGGCACCGGGGGGGGCACCGAGGGGGTGGGGGGCACCGAGGGGGCAGGGGGCACTGGGAGGGACCAAGGGGGACTCAGGGGGACCGGGGGAACTGGGGGGACAAGGGGCACGGGGGGAGCACTGGGGGGGGCACTGGGGGTGGGGGCACCAAGGGGGTGGGGGGCACCAAGGGGGTGGGGGGCACTGGGAGGGACCAAGGGGGACCTCAGGGGGACCGGGGGAACTGGGGGGACAAGGGGCACGGGGGGGGCACTGGGGGGGGCACTGGGGGTGGGGGGCACTGCGGGTGGGGGGCACCAAGGGGGTGGGGGCACTGGGAGGGACCAAGGGGGACCTCAGGGGGACCGGGGGAACTGGGGGGACAAGGGGCATGGGGGGGCACTGGGGGGGTACCAGGGGTGGGGGGCACCAGGGGGGCACAGGGGTGGGGGGGCATCGAGGGGGCAGGGGGCACTGGGAGGGACCAAGGGGGACCTCAGGGGGACCGGGGGAACTGGGGGGACAAGGGGCATGGGGGGCACTGGGGGGGTACCAGGGGTGGGGGGCACCAGGGGGGCACGGGGGTGGGGGGGCATCGAGGGGGGCAGGGGGCACTGGGAGGGACCAAGGGGGACCTCAGGGGGGACCAGGGGAAGTGGGGGGACAAGGGGCATGGGGGGGCACTGGGGGGGTACCAGGGGTGGGGGGCACCAGGGGGGCACAGGGGTGGGGGGGCACCGAGGGGGCAGGGGGCACTGGGAGGGACCAAGGGGGACCTCAGGGGGACCGGGGGAACTGGGGGGACAAGGGGCACGGGGGGCACTGGGGGGTACCAGGGGTGGGGGGCATCGAGGGGGCAGGGGGCACTGGAGGGACCAAGGGGGACCTCAGGGGGACCTCAGGGGGACCAGGGGAAGTGGGGGGACAAGGGGCATGGGGGGGCACTGGGGGGGGCACTGGGGGTGGGGGGGCACTGCGGGTGGGGGGCACCAAGGGGGTGGGGGCACTGGGAGGGACCAAGGGGGACCTCAGGGGGACCAGGGGAACTGGGGGGACAAGGGGCACGGGGGGAGCACTGGGGGGGGCACTGGGGGTGGGGGGCACGGGGGTGGGGGGGCACCAAGGGGTTGGGGGCACTGGGAGGGACCAAGGGGGACCTCAGGGGGACCTCAGGGGGACCGGGGGAACTGGGGGGACAAGGGGCATGGGGGGCACTGGGGGGGGTACCAGGGGTGGGGGGCACCAGGGGGGCACGGGGGTGGGGGGGCATCGAGGGGGCAGGGGGCACTGGGAGGGACCAAAGGGGACCTCAGGGGGACCGGGGGAACTGGGGGGACAAGGGCCACGGGGGGCACCGGGGGACAGGGGGGTGTCGGGGGTCCAGGGGGGCACCGTGGGGACCGGGGTCCTGGGGGACCCTGGGGGGCGTCGGGGGTCCCAGGGGGCACCCAGGGGCAGGAGGTGCCAGGGGCAGAGTGCGGTCAGGCGGCCCCCGGGGGTGCCAGGGGCTCGGGGGGCAGGGCCGGGGGTGCCCGTCGGGGGGCGTCGTGTGGGCGAGGGGGGGCCCGGGGGTACCTGGAAGCGGCTGGCGTAGATGACGGCCCCCGCCGGCTCGCTGAGCTCCTTCAGCACGTTCCCTGGGGACGGCGGCGATGGCACCGCGGGGGACACCCCCAGGGGCCCCATCGGGTCCCCCCGTGTCCCCCCTGTGCCCCCTGTGCCCCCCCGTGCATCCCTGGGTGCCCCATGTCCCCTTGTGCCCCCCCGTGCCCCCCATGTCCCCCCGTGCCCATGTCCCCTGTGCCCCCCCGTGCCCCCCATGTCCCCCCGTGCCCATGTCCCCTGTGCCCCCCCGTGCCCCCCATGTCCCCCCGTGCCCATGTCCCCTGTGCCCCCCCGTGCCCCCCATGTCCCCCCGTGCCCATGTCCCCTTGTGCCCCCCCGTGCCCCCATGCCCCCCCACATCCCCCATGTCCCCCTGTGCCCCCATGCCCCCCATGTCCCCCCACATCCCCCATGTCCCCCCGTGCCCCCCATGTCCCCCCGTGCCCATGTCCCCTGTGTCCCCCCATGCCCCCCATGCCCCCCCACATCCCCCATGTCCTCCCGTGCCCCCATGCCCCCCCACATCCCCCATGTCCCCCCGTGCCCCCATGCCCCCCATGTCCCCCCACATCCCCCATGTCCCCCATGTCCCCTCATGTCTCCCAGTGACCCCCACGTCCCCCGTGCCCCCCCATGTCCCCCCCATGCCCATGTCTGCTGTGTCCCCCCACATCCCCCATGCCACCCCACGTCCCCCACGTCCCCCCACACCCCCAACATCCCCCATGTCCCCCCGCACCCCCCATAACCCCCACGTCCCCCATGCCCCCCATGTCCCCCCATGTCCCCGCATCCCCATGTCCCCCCGTGACCCCCATGTCCACGTCCCCCCGCCCCCCGCCCCGCGCCCCGCACCGTTGCCGCCAGCGCCCTGGTCGTGGATGCTGCAGACGGGGTTGCGCGCCCCGCTCTCGATGCAGCCCCGCAGCACCCGGTTCATCTTCTGCTCCATCTCGGCGTCGCCCCGCTGCACCGCCCCCGCGTCCCGCTCCTCCGCGTTGTCCCCCTGCACCTGCGGAGGCGGGGGCCATCGCCATGGGGGGCCCGTTCCCACTGGGGGGTCCCATCACCATGGGGGTCCCCATCCCCATTGGGTGTCCCCATTCCCAGCTGAGGGGTCCCATCACCATGGGGGTCCCCATCCCCATTGGGTGTCCCCATCCCCACTGGGGGGTCCCCATCACCAGGGGGACCCCCATCCCCATTGGGTGTCCCCATCCCCACTGGGGGGTCCCATCACCAGGGGGGTCCCCATCCTCATTGGGGGGTCCCCATCACCATGGGGGTCCCATCCCCATTGGGTGTCCCCATTCCCAGCTGAGGGGTCCCATCACCAGGGGGGTCCCCATCCCTCTTGGGTGTCCCCATCCCACTGGGGGGTCCCATCACCATGGGGGTCCCCATCCTCATTGGGGGGTCCCATCACCAGGGGGACCCCCATCCCCATTGGGTGTCCCCATCCCCATTGGGGGGTCCCATCACCAGGGGGACCCCCATCCCCATTGGGTGTCCCCATCCCCACTGGGGGGTCCCATCACCATGGGGGTCCCCATTCTCATTGGGGGGTCCCCATCACCATGGGGGTCCCCATCCCCATTGGGTGTCCCCATCCCCACTGGGGGGTCCCCATCACCAGGGGGGGTCCCCATCCCCATTGGGTGTCCCCATCCCCACTGGGGGGTCCCATCACCATGGGGGACCCCCATCCCCATTGGGTGTCCCATCCCCACTGGGGGGTCCCCATCACCAGGGGGGTCCCCATCCCCATTGGGTGTCCCCATCCCCACTGGGGGGTCCCATCACCATGGGGGTCCCCATCCTCATTGGGGGGTCCCATCACCAGGGGGACCCCCATCCCCATTGGGTGTCCCCCATCCCCACTGGGGGGTCCCATCACCATGGGGGTCCCCATCCTCATTGGGGGGTCCCATCACCAGGGGGACCCCCATCCCATTGGGTTGTCCCCATCCCCACTGGGGGGTCCCATCACCATGGGGGTCCCCATCCCTCTTGGGTGTCCCCATTCCCAGCTGGGCTGTCCCCGTCCCCACTGGGGGATCCCCATCACCAGGGGGGGTCCCCATCCCCATTGGGTGACCCCATTTCCAACTGGGGGGGGTCCCCTCCCTACTGGGGTGACCCAGTACTACTGCGGACCCCCAGCACCACCCTCCCAACACACCGGGACCCCCCCAGGCCCCCCCTTACCTGGATGGAGGAGGCGGCCCCCCCGCCAACGCCGATGCGGTAGACGGGGCCCCCCACTTTCACCACCAGCATCCCTGGGCGGGGGGGCACGGGTGAGACCCCCCGGCCCCCCCAGGGCGCTTGAGGGGCTGGGGGGAACGGGGAATGCAGGGGTCCCAAGGGTGACAGAGGGGGGGCTCTGGAGGGGATCTGGGGGTTCCAGGGGTGGTTGAGGCGCATGAGGGGATTTGGGGTGTTTGGGGAGGGGCTGGGGGGGATTTGGGGGTCCCAAGGGTGGTGGAGGGGCATGGGGGGGATTTGGGGGTTCCGGGGGGGGCATCCTGGGAGGGGATTTGGGGGGCCCAGGGGTGATGCAGGGGGAGCTGAGGGGCATTTGAAGGTGTGGGGTGGGGACTGGGGGGGATTTGGGGGTCCCGGGGGTGACGGAGGGGGTCTGGGGGGTATTTGGGGGTGTCAGGGGGTATTTAGGGGTCCTAGGGGTGCGGGGTGAGCGGGGGGGGATTCGGGGGCCCCAAGGGTGGTGGAGGGGCATGGGGGGATTTGGGGGAGTCAGGGGGAGGTGGGCATCCCAGGGGGTTTTGGGGGTCCCATTGGGAGCAGGGGGGTGGGGTTTGGGGTCCCATTGGGAGCAGGGGGTCCCATAGGGTGTTTGTGCATCCAGGAGGGTTGGGGGTCCCATGGAGGATTTGGGGGTCCCAGGAGGAGGTTTGGGGGGTCCCATCGGGGGGTTGGACATCCCATGGTGGGGGGGTGTGGAAGGACTCAATAGGCTGAGGGGAATTTGGGGGTATCATGGGGAGTTTGGGGGTCCCATGAGGGCGTGGGAGGTCCTGGGGAAAGTTTGGGGGTCCCAGGGGAAGTTCGGGGGTCCTGGGGGGTATCATGGGATTTGGGGGTTCCAGGGGGGTTTGGGGGTCCTGGGGGAAGTTTGGGAATCCTATAGGGATTTGAGGGTCCTGGGGGAGTTCTCAGGGGGATTTGGGGGTCCCAGGGGAGTTTGGGGGTTCCATGGGGGGTTGAGGGTCCCAGGAGAAGTTTGGGGGTCCTATGGGGATTTGGGGGTCCCAGGGGAAGTCTGTGATCCCATGGGGATTTGGGGCTCGGGGGGGGTGGTTGGGGGTCCCATGGGACTTGGGGCTCCTGGGGGGTCTCACCAGGTTCGGGGGCCTCCTTGCGGACATGGTCGTCCTCGATGGCACCGATGCCACCGCTGAACATGATGGGCTTGATCCACTCCCGCCGCTGCCCCCCCGGCAGCACCTGCCCGAAGGAGCGGGCGAAGCCTGGGACACCCCACCGTGTCAACCCCTGCCACCCCAATGCCACCCGCCACGTGGCACCCCCCCCGGGGGTCCCCAGGGGTCCCCCAGGCCATGGAAGTCTTTGGGTGACCCTAGAGGGTCTCTAAATGTCCCCAAGGCAGAATGGGGTCCCCAAGGGTCCCCAAGGGGTCCCCAAGGCCATGGAGGTCTTTGGGTGTCCCTAGAGGGTCTCTAAATGTCCCCAAGGCAGAATGGGGTCCCCAAGGGTCCCCAAGGGTCCCAAGGCCATGGAGGTCTTTGGGTGTCCCTAGAGGGTCTCCAAATGTCCCAGAGGTCCCAAGGCCATGGGGTGTCCCCAAGGTTTGCCAGGTTCTTTAGATGTCGCTGGAGGGTCCCCAAATGCCCTTGGGGTGCCCAAGGCCATAGGGTGTCCCCAAGGAGGTCTTTGAGTGTCCCTGAAGGGTCCCCAAATTTCCCCAAGGGGTCCCCAAGGCCGTAGGGTGTCCCCAACGGTCCCCAAGGGTCCCAAAGACCACAGAGGTCTTTGAGTGTCCCTGAAGGGTCCCCAAGGCCGTAGGGTGTCCCCAACGGTCCCCAAGGCCACAGAGGTCTTTGAGTGTCCCTGAAGGGTCCCCAAATGTCCCCAGGGGTCCCCAAGACCACAGAGGTCTTTGAGTGTCATTGGAAGGTCCCCAAATGTCCTTGGGCTCCCCAAGGCCATAGGGTGTCCCCAACGGTCCCCAAGACCATCGAGGTCTTTGAGTGTCCCCGAAGGGTCCCCAAATGTCCCCGGGGGTCCCCAAGTGTCCCCGGGGGGGGGTCCCCGCTCACCAGCCAGCACAGGCTCCCGAATTTGTTGCCGTAGTCGCTGGCGCCGTCGCTGGCCCCAATGGCGATTTCCAGTGGGCGGGCGAAGGATTTGGGGTACGGCTGCGCCCCGTCTTCCCAGGGCAGCTCGTAGCCTGCCGGGGGGGCGGCCCGGGCGCATGGGGGTTTGGGGGGTGCCAGGGGGATGGTTTGGGGGGGTCCCAGGGGTACGGGGGGGTCCCAGAGGTAGGTGGGGGGGGTCCCAGGGGTATTGTGGGGGGTCCCAGGGGTATTGGGTGTCCCAGGGGTAGGTGGGGGGGTCCCAAGGGTAATGGGGGGGGTCCCAGAGGTAGGTGGGGGGGTCCCAGGGGTATTGTGGGGGTCCCAGAGGTAGGTGGGGGGGGTCCTAGGGGTATTGGGGGGTCCCAGAGGTATTGAGGGGTCCCAGGGGTATTGGGGGGGTCCCAGAAGTATTGGGGGGTCCCAGAGATAGGTGGAAGGGGGTCCCAGGGGTATTGGGGGGGGTCCCAGATGTAGGTGGGGGGTCCCAAGAGGTGTCAGGGGGTCCCAGGGTTATTGGGGGTGTCCCAGGGGTATTGGGGGGGGTCCCAGAGGTATTGGGGGGGTCCCAGAGGTAGGTGGAGGAGTCCAGGGGTGTTGGGAGGGGTCCCAGTGGTAGGTGGGGGGGTCCCAAGGGTAATGGGGGGGGTCCCAGAGGTAGGTGGGGGGGGTCCAAGGGGTACGGGGGGTCCCAGAGGTAGGTGGGGGGGGTCCTAGGGGTATTGGGGGTCCCAGAGGTATTGAGGGGTCCCAGGGGTATTGGGGGGTCCCAGGGGTATTGGGGGGTCCCAGAGATAGGTGGAAGGGGTCCCAGGGGTATTGGGGTGGTCCCAGATGTAGGTGGGGGGGTCCCAAGAGGTGTCAGGGGGTCCCAGGGTTATTGGGGGTGTCCCAGGGGTATTGGGGGGGGTCCCAGAGGTATTGGGGGGGTCCCAGAGGTAGGTGGAGGAGTCCCAGGGGTGTTGGGAGGGGTCCCAGTGGTAGGTGGGGGGGTCCAAGGGGTACGGGGGGGTCCCAGAGGTAGGTGGGGGGGGTCCTAGGGGTATTGGGGGTCCCAGAGGTATTGAGGGGTCCCAGGGGTATTGGGGGGGTCCCAGGGGTATTGGGGGGTCCCAGAGATAGGTGGAAGGGGTCCCAGGGGTATTGGGGGGGGTCCCAGATGTAGGTGGGGGGGGGTCCCAGAAGTAGGTGGGGTGGTCCCAGATGTAGGTGGGGGGGGTCCCAAGAGGTGTCAGGGGGGTCCCAGGGTTATTGGGGGTGTCCCAGGGGTATTGGGGGGGTCCCAGAGGTATTGGGGGGGTCCCAGTGGTAGGTGGGGGGGTCCCAAGGGTAATGGGGGGGTCCCAGAGGTAGGTGGGGGGGTCCCAGGGGTACGGGGGGGTCCCAGAGGTAGGTGGGGGGGGTCCTAGGGGTATTGGGGGGTCCCAGAGGTATTGAGGGGTCCCCAGGGTATTGGGGGGGTCCCAGGGGTATTGGGGGGGTCCCAGAGATAGGTGGAAGGGGTCCCAGGGGTATTGGGGGGGGTCCCAGATGTAGGTGGGGGGGTCCCAAGAGGTGTCAGGGGGTCCCAGGGTTATTGGGGGTGTCCCAGGGGTATTGGGGGGGTCCCAGAGGTAGGTGGAGGGGTCCCAGGGGTGTTGGGAGGGGTCCCAGGGGTAGGTGGAGGGGTCCCAGGGGTGTTGGGAGGGGTCCCAGGGGTAGGTGGAGGGGTCCCAGGGGTATTGGGGGGGTCCCAGATGTAGGTGGGGGGGTCCCAAGAGGTGTCAGGGGGTCCAGGGTTATTGGGGGTGTCCCAGGGGTATTGGGGGTGTCCCAGAGGTATTGGGGGGGTCCCAGAGGTAGGTGGAGGAGTCCCAGGGGTGTTGGGAGGGGTCCCAGGGTAGGTGGAGGGGTCCCAGGGGTGTTGGGAGGGGTCCCAGGGTAGGTGGAGGGGTCCCAGGGGTATTGGGGGGGGGTCCCAGATGTAGGTGGGGGGGGTCCCAAGAGGTGTCAGGGGGTCCCAGGGTTATTGGGGGTGTCCCAGGGGTATTGGGGGGGTCCCAGAGGTATTGGGGGGGTCCCAGAGGTAGGTGGAGGAGTCCCAGGGGTGTTGGGAGGGGTCCCAGTGGTAGGTGGGGGGGTCCCCAAGGGTAATGGGGGGGGTCCCAGGGGTAGGTGGGGGGGTCCCAGAGGTGTTGGGAGGGGTCCCAGAGGTAGGTGGAGGGGTCCCAGGGGTGTTGGGAGGGGTCCCAGGGGTAGGTGGGGGGGTCCCAGGGGTATTTGAGGGGGGTCCCAGGAGGTGTCAGGGGGTCCCTGGGGTGTTGGGAGGCCCCGGGGGGTTGGGGGGTCCCGAGGGTCTCACCGGGGATGAGCAGGTTGCCGAAGCTGTAGCCGGCGGTGCCGGCGATGACGTGGGCGCCGCGGCCAGTGCACTGCACGTCCCGGATCCGGCCCCCCGTCCCCGTCGTCGCCCCGCTGAAGGGGGCCACAGCTGGGGGGGGGGGGGAGGGGGGGGTGTCAGATCAGGCCACGCCCACTCCTCAAACCACGCCCACGCCCCCCCATCTGCCCCCCAACGCCGCTGACCGGTGGGGAAGTTGTGGGTCTCGGCGGTGAAGATGACGTGCCGGATGGTCGTCCGCTTCTCGAAGGGGCTCGGCTCGGCCGGGGTCCCGCGGCCACAGCGCCGTCACCGGCACGCCCCGGATGGCGCTGTGGGGCCAGGGGACGCGTCACCCCCCGCCAGCACCCACAGGGAGGGCCGCAGTGCGAGGCACAGGCACCCATGGGTGTTGGGACCCTCCAACCTCCACGCCATGGGCACCCATGGGTGATGGGACCCCCAAAGCTCCACGCCATGGGCACCCATGGGTGATGGGACCCTCCAACCTCCACGTCATGGGCACCCATGGGTGATGGGACCCCCAAAGCTCCACGCCATGGCACCCATGGGTGATGGGACCCTCCAACCTCCACGCCATGGGCACCCATGCGTGATGGGACCCCCAAAGCTCCACGCCATGGGCACCCATGGGTGATGGACCCTCCAACCTCCACGCCATGGGCACCCATGGGTGATGGGACCCTCCAACCTCACGCCATGGGCACCCATGCGTGATGGGACCCTCCAACCTCCACGCCATGGGCACCCATGGGTGATGGGACCCTCCAACCTCCACAGCATGGCACCCATGGGTGATGGGACCCTCCACCTCCACGCCATGGGCACCCATGGGTGATGGGACCCCCAAAGCTCCACGCCATGGGCACCCATGGGTGATGGGACCCTCCAACCTCCACGTCATGGGCACCCATGGGTGTTGGACCCCCAAAGCTCCACGCCATGGGCACCCATGGGTGATGGGACTCTCCAACCTCCACGCCATGGGCACCCATGGGTGATGGGATCCTCCAACCTCCACACCATGGCACCCATGGGTGATGGGACCCTCCAACCTCCACGCCATGGGCACCCATGGGTGATGGGACCCCCAAAGCTCCACGCCATGGGCACCCATGGGTGATGGGACCCTCCAACCTCCACGCCATGGGCACCCATGGGTGATGGGACCCCCAAAGCTCCACGCCATGGGCACCCATGGGTGATGGGACCCTCCAACCTCCACACCATGGGCACCCATGCGTGATGGGACCCTCCAACCTCCACGCCATGGGCACCCATGGGTGATGGGACCCCCAAAGCTCCACGCCATGGGCACCCATGGGTGATGGGACTCTCCAACCTCCACGCCATGGGCACCCATGGGTGATGGGACCCTCCAACCTCCACGCCATGGGCACCCATGGGTGATGGGACCCTCCAACCTCCACACCATGGCACCCATGGGTGATGGGACCCTCCAACCTCCACACCATGGGCACCCATGGGTGATGGGACCCCCAAAGCTCCACGCCATGGGCACCCATGGGTGATGGGACCCCCAAAGCTCCACGCCATGGGCACCCATGGGTGATGGGACCCTCCAACCTCCACGCCATGGCACCCATGGGTGATGGGACCCTCCAACCTCCACGCCATGGCACCCATGGGTGACAGGCACCCCAGGGACCCCTGGCCTTGGTGCCCCGGGGCCCCCACCTGCTGTTGTCAGAGAACTTGATGACGTTGTTGGGGTTGCTGGAGCTCTGCGTTCCATGATGCTCTGGAAGAGCGACTGCGGCTCCTCGTGCCCGTCCACCACCAGCCGCCCCTTGAAGAACCAATGGCGGCTGTGCTCGCTGGGGACACGGGGACACGGTCAGGGGGGGGCATCGGTGGGGACATGGGGGGCATCAGCGGGGACATGGTCATGGGGGGGGCATCAGTGGGGACATGGGGGGCATCAGTGGGGACACGGTCATGGGGGGGCATCAGTGGGGACATGGTCATGGGGGGGCATCAGCGGGGACATGGGGGGCATCAGTGGGGACACGGTCATGGGGGGGCATCAGCGGGGACATGGGGGGGCATCAGTGGGGACACGGTCATGGGGGGGCATCAGTGGGGACATGGTCATGGGGGGGCATCAGCGGGGACATGGGGGGCATCAGTGGGGACACGGTCATGGGGGGGCATCAGCGGGGACATGGGGGGCATCAGCGGGGACATGGGGGGCATCAGTGGGGACATGGTCATGGGGGGGCATTGGTGGGGACATGGGGGGCATCAGTGGGGACACGGTCATGGGGGGGCATCAGTGGGGACATGGGGGCATCAGCGGGGACATGGGGGGCATCAGCGGGGACATGGTCATGGGGGGGCATCAGCGGGGACATGGTCATGGGGGGGCATCAGTGGGGACATGGGGGGCATCAGTGGGGACATGGTCATGGGGGGGCATCAGTGGGGACATGGGGGGCATCGGTGGGGACATGGGGGGCATCAGCGGGGACATGGGGGGCATCAGTGGGGACATGGGGGGCATCAGTGGGGACATGGTCATGGGGGGGGCATCAGTGGGGACATGGGGGGCATCGGTGGGGACATGGGGGGCATCAGCGG